>NC_041343.1:3081906-3212834 GCF_004354835.1 Perca flavescens
ACAGTGGTTGGTATTTACTGTATAGTCTAAATGATTCAAAGATCACAACATTTAAATAATGCTGAATATAACTTACATCACTTAATTGGTTTTATAATTCAATTTTAGGTTTAAGGTGTTTGCTAATTTGTGTTCAACATTTGAGCATAAACCAACTTTATTGTTGTAAGTGAAACGAGAAAGATGACATCAAGCCTAAATAGCAGCTTAGCAAAACAGAATGTTCTCATCGATAATTAGTGTTGAATGATCATCTTTGATATGGGTAGCTTATAGCCTGCTCCTCCCCCCATGAATTGAGTTATTCAATTGAGTTGAGTTGAGTATGAACATTATTTATATGCAAAATTAGCCAGAACAACGCTAAAGCAGGATTTATGTTTGATGCAAGGGGTTAACCAGAGTCCTGCAGTAGGTTTTGACTTATAGTTGGTATAGTTAACCGTGGATTTCGCATGTTGATATCACCACCATAATACTAGAATAGTCTGGATCGATGTACTGCTTAAGTGCCGGAACATTCGGCGCCGTTGGATGTTCCGCCAGATGTCCCTCGCCTTGCAAAGCTCAGTTCGTTTTGGGAACAACAACAAACTTTGAGCTGGACAGCTACATGCTGAAAATGGCAAGTTTGGAAGAAAATTTGGATGGTGCAACAAGGCAGGTCTGCTTGGATCTTTTGGGGAATGATTGTAAAGATTTACAAAGAATATGTTTACAGCATTTCTTCTCTAACTGGGACGTTTTGGGACTGATTGGTGGGATTGCTGTAGACAAAGTACACACGGAGATACACTGGTAAGAGATAATGATGTTTAACCATGTATACAGCTAATTTTAATCACATTACTGTATTGTGTTAACTTCATTTAAAGGTGCTGTAGGTAGGATTGTGAAGATCCAGGACCAAACAATTTGAACATCGACAACTTCTCAGTCCCTCCCCCTTTCTGCTATTGCCCAGAACGGTCTCCTAAGCCCCTCCCCCACAAGGGAGAATGAATGCGTGTGAATGACACGCAGTTAGACACCCCCGGGTTGTTTGGTTAAAGAAATGCAAACAACCCAGATTGTTTTTTTCTCCTATCCAGGAGTGTATGTGTGGAGGAGTCAGACCTTCCTCTGCAGCGCTGTGGAGATAGAGCTGTTACTATTATTGCCACTGTTCATCATGTCATTCCAATATACCTACTGCTATAATTATCAAGTCATTTTTCTGTATTTATTGTAATAAATGATTGAGCCAGGTTCTGTTGTACCAAATGTTTGCTCTTGGGAGGGAATTGATAGGTCTCGTCGGTCGGTTATGATTTGACACTATAAATAAAACTGAATTGAAATTAAATGAAAATTAGTACAGAAATATGAGACGTTGGGCCCTATTTTAATAAGGGTGGCAGGTCTTGGGGGGCACACTGAATGTGTGGGCATCTCCATGCGCACCTGCTATTTTGGTTCATGTAGTTGCAGCAGCACAAAGAGGTGGATGAGCTGGACTATACATTGGGAGGGTGGGGTGATTGATAAATACACTCACACCACTGGTCTCATCACTCGGATACAGCTGAGCCAATCACTGTAACACATGACAGTAGCTCAACAAATTAAGAGTTTGCTCTCTAATGCATTTCAAGAATAAAACATGAAAAAAGGTTGAAAACAAATCTCCCCACTGAGTGAGAAATTTGATCCTGTTTTCTTCACAACTTTCTGTCTTAGCGTAGTGTAGTGCAGCATTGCAGCCCAGTCGTTATTAATCACTAATCCAACCAAATTCACACACACAACACATCCTCATACTTAAACAACATTATACAGTAGATTGATTTCCAAAGACTCCCAAAACCATATGACGTTCTACTTACTGGTGCATGGTGGCTGTTTGATTATGTGACCTTAGTCATGTGCCCGTTCTATTGAACGTAACGCCACGGTTTTAAACATATAGTTCACGTTGTGAAACAGAAATAGTTAAGTTTAGGCAACAAGTCCTTAGTTAGGGTTAGTAAAACATCAGGGATTGGAAAAAGGAGTTGACCAAGGTCCGTAAAACTCATTAATTTCAACTTGGTTAATTTCAAAATGACAGTTGTACTATGGATTCTTCAGGACAAGTGATGAGTTCAAGAATGAACAAGAAAGATTTTTCTAGTGACACCTGTGTTGCTTGTTATTTGTTTTCCATCCATTTTCCATCGGCAGTCCAGATTGTTCTTGTTACACCCGAATAAAAAGACTCAACATCTAAAATGTGAAGTTGCACTTCAGCCTTATGTGACTTAAAGTGAAATTGTTATACTTAAAGTAAATAATATTGCCTAATTTGATCCTACTGTGTTGTATTCTGCACTTGCTTTTTGATTATTGCAAACATGAAAGCAAAATGATAATCTCTGAAATAGAAGACATACAGTCTCTCGCATCACATAAATTATGAACAGGTAAGTACAGTAAGAGGTAGTCCTGGTCTTGGACTTGTCTTTGCTTGACAAAGGTGGACTTGACTACAGCCCTGCCATCTGGTAACGTCTATGTTTTCTTGTCTCATACCTGAGTAGAAGACTCCTGCCGAGCAGCTGGTGTGTTAACCTTTATACATTCACTTTGATAGAGAGCAGTGGGGGCTTTGAGAATCCCATGTGGTTACTGTAGACAGCCGGTTAAAACAGGAGCACTTTATCTACTGGCTATTTGGTATTTGTTTTCTGTTACAGATTTATTTCGGACAGCTAATGTATGTACGCTGTACATATTCATTTACATCTCAGATTTACATTAGTAAAATAAAATGTCAAACAGCTTTTAAAAATCGATCGTTGAAGCGGCTGGGATGAGGATCAGCACCTCTAAATCTGAGGCCATGGTTTTCAGCAGGAAACCGATGGAGTGCCTACTCCAGGTAGGGAATGAGTATTTACCCCAACTGAAGGAGTTCAAGTACCTTGGGCTTTTGTTTGTGAGTGAGGAGTGATTGCCCGTTTGGCGCAGCGGGGGCGGTATTACAGTCACTTTACCACACCGTTGTGACGAAAAGAGAGCTGAGCCAGAAGGCAAAGCTCTCGATCTACCGGTCAGTTTTCGTTCCTACCCTCACCTATGGTCATGAAGGCTGGGTCATGACCGAAAGAACGAGATCCAGGGTACAAGTGGCCGAAATGGGTTTCTTCAGGACTGTGGCTGGCGTCTCCCTTAGAGATAGGGTGAGAAGCTCAGTCATTCGTGAGGAACCGTGGCAAAAGGAGCGAGCTGAGGTGGTTCGGGCATCTGGTAAGGATGCCCCCTGGGCGCCTCCCTAGGGAGGTGTTCCAGGCACGTCCAGCTGGGAGGAGGCCTCGGGGAAGACCCAGGACTAGGTGGAGGGATTATATCTCCACCCTGGCCTAGGTACCCCTCGGGATCCCTCAGTCAGAGCTGATTAATGTGGCTTGGGAAAGGGAAGTTTGTGGTCCTCTGCTGGAACTGCTGCCCCCGCGACCTGGCCCTGGATAAGCGAGCGAAGGTGGATGGATGGATCTTTCAAAAATCTGAATAATCCATATGATAGAAGTTTTTGGGATAAGGCTATAAGCAAATACATATTAAAGAAAGCAAACATTTAGCAGTATGTGTACAGTATCTGCATGTTTGCATATACCAGAAAGAATGTAGAGAGCACACACACATACACAACTGTGCACATTGGCCATCCTATAAAAAAATCTCTTTAGCAGCTTAGGTAAAACTCAGCCTACCTCTGTGATACAGTGGCAAATGAACATTAATGGTATTGATAAGGCTATCATGTTTTCATAGTAGAGATGAATAGCAAGTCAGAGCATAGATCAATCAGAAACAGTGAAGAAGTCATACTCGACATCATCAAGCAAATGACTGTGTAGCACTGTTTCATCACCTGCTTTTATGGCTGGAGAAAAAATCTGATCCGGGTCAATTCATCATAACCCTGCCCTCCATCTTTGAGCAGTTGAATGTGTGAGTATATTTAAAAAACAAAAAGAACATTTATCTTTTCCAAGGCAAGAATTGTCAAGACAGTGGCTGACCAGATTTATATTTTATCACAGTAAAACGCTTACCTGTTGACCCCTTAACTGGTAATACTGTATCTAAAAGTAATTATAATTTGTCCCTGCAGTATATTTGCTTTATGGTACATAGGCTGGTGTACATGGCCACACACATGCTCCCTTCTGCTATAGAGAAAGCTGTCATTCATTCAATGGTTCTCGTGTCGTGTATCTGTTTCTATTAAAATTGTTATGATTACAAACTAAAGTCATTATTATGACTACATTTGTATTAATTGTTAAGCTTAGATTCACTAGGGGATTCATCTGAACCTATAAAACTGTAACTTTAAATACTGGAGGTTCTGTAGGGCTAAGTTAACATTATAACAAGGGGGTTTTGCACCAGCTTAGAGCTAATTTGTTTTAACAGTGGGTATGCCAGCCCCTTAATCCCCCTAAAAAATGCTGTGGATTTATTCCATGCCCTAGTTTAATCAGTGGAGTGCAGTCCACACAAGCATCTTCCTCCTATAGTGTTACAGTGTGGAAGAAGGGACTACCTGTCATGGTAACTGTATTAGCTCACATCAAGTTCAGAAGGATGGAAAGAACTGGAAGATTAAATTTAAAAAAAAGCATTTTGGTTTAAGCTATATTATTTGTGGCAGTAAAAAATCAAAAAGTAATTATCAAAGAAGCAATAAGTAAGGATTTTACTGCCTCGAGCGTGACCGTAATGCATCTGGCAGTGGTCGATTGTTCATCAGTATTGAAGGGGTGCGTTGAACACCCTTTTTCATTACCATGAGTTTACAGACAAGTCTCTGCTGATTGGGTATCACCTGTGACACAGCCAATAAACCAGAGACACACCCACCATACCGAGAGAAGACATATCTCAAAGCACGTTACGCACAGTTTCACACCGTGCCGAGGAAACATGTCGTTCAACACGGAAACCGTAGCAAAACGGTGCACACCGTTTTGAGATTGAACATCCCCAGCGCTTTTACTTGAAGCCTGACGAGATGTATTTTTGTGTAATACGTACTATTAAATGCTATACAATTATCCAGCCGCAGTGCAATTAAAGCAACCAAAACCAGCCCTGCCTGTTGTTACCAGTTACCAAAACCCTTGTTCTTAGTGTACTGAATCACTGGGATCTTTACTAAAAAGATTTGTACAAAAGATCGGTTCACTAAATTGCTAGGTGCTTGACCGGAGCACTGACCGTAGTAGTCCCACCCAGTGAACTGAACCACTTCTGAACCTACAGACTGCGGTCTGAACGTTCACTTCAGCTCGCTAGTGAACTGACAACAGAGAGTTTAGTCATATAGTTTGCAAACTGAAAGCAGAAAGCTATAGTGCATAGTTTCTGTCTCCTGCATGAGGAATTCTAAGTAATGACAACAACACTGTCGGCGCATCCAAATGATACAAGCCTTTGGTGATCGCGCTTCACCCCCCCCGCCCCCTCCTCCACGCAGTTGCTAGTAGCTAAGGAGGACACGGAGGATTAAAAAAACATGACGGACTCTTCAGAAGAGGTCATTATCTTCACTCGAGTGTCTGCGCGGGAAAGTCACCGGACGCCACAATCTTCTGAACATACTGTAGTCATACTGAGAAACCCAGAGAGAGTTGTGTGGAGCTGATAGTCTTAATTAGCTTTGTAGCGACTCATTTGGCAATGGCTTGAATGTAATGTGACGTTCATTAATATCAAAAAGTTAGGCACTAAAGCTTGAAGTCCTACCCATTATTTACAGCATCTACACCTAATTATTAAATAAAAAAAGTCGAAAAAAACGTCCTTAGCCATTATAGAGAAAAGCGACAAAAACGTTGAAAAAAGCCACAAAGTTGTCTAAAAAGGCGCCAAAAAGGTTGGAAAAGCATCAAAAACGTTGAAAAAAAGTGGCAAAAACATTGAAATAAGCGTCAAAAACGTAGAAACACCCCCCGCAGAAAGCGTCGAAAGAAGTGACAAATACGTAAAAAAAAGCAACAAAAGCGTTGGAAAAAAAAGAAAAGTCACAAAAACTAGGTGGTTGTTACTGAAGTAGCCAGGCTACTTTTTTTCATCATCAAAAGAATTACACATATACAACCACAAGACACCTAGGATTCACACACACATCTGCACACTCCATCTGAAAACATGTTGTTACAAATGGGTCCAATTACATAACTGAACTTGAAATCTAATTTGTGTGTGCATGAGGGTGTGTTCAAAGAGGGGTTAAAACATGTTTTTTATTACAGGAAAATTAAAGGTTTTACTGACAAACAAGTTATAAATGGGAACATATTTTCACAAGGTCTTGAACTTGAATATTTAGTATTGCAAAAAAAACATTACTGGATCTAAAGATGGATGGATGGTTTCATTAAGAGACAATTATTTGAATGACTATGGCCATAGTCATTGGATGGGAGACTTGTGGAGCATTTTGGGTTAGTTTGGCCCTGGCTGTGCAGCTGCAGATAGACACTATAAAGGACATTTAGAAAAATGTTGCATAAGCAAAAACTTAAAGGGGCTGTAGGTAGGATTGCGCAGATCCAGGACTTAGCCAAATTTGAACATCGACAACTTCTTAGTCCCTCCCCCCTTTCTGCTAAAGCCCAAAACGTTCTCCTAAGCCCCTCCCCCCACAAGGGAGAATAAATGCGTGTGCATGAGCAGTGATTGACATGCAGTTAGACACCCCCCCTGGCCCTTATTGGTGCATCTGAACAGGGAGCGGTGGATTTTTGCAAATCCCAATACAGGCTGTAGGTGGTGCTTAATGACCTGCTTCATGTAGTTCTACTGGAACATAGGGTCAGTTTCAGCAAATATGACAGAAAGTTAGTTTTATAAGTCTTACCTACTGCACCTTTAATGCTCAGACACATTTCTAAAATTTCATCCAGTCCATCAGTTGAATGCATTCAAAGTCAATCAACAACTGTTCAGTGCCTGCTCTGCACACTACCCACAGCCACGTTAAAGGTGCGATCTGCGATTCTGGAGAAAGATTGTTGATATTTAAACTCAACACCGCAACCTTGCTTCAGTGCTATTCAGAACGCCAGCATGTGCCAGACTTCCAGTACACACCATGGCCCTTCCTCTGTTCTGTGGACAAACAACACACTGAATAGTGTTGTGTGTTTGCTTCCCATTTACAGAGCAGGGCTGTGTATGAATATCGGATTGATTTTCAGAACAGACAGCTAGTGGACCGTGAGGAGATATTCACTAAATTTGACAAAAAATTGATTGCATTATAGCGAGTCTTTGGTACTCCATCATGAAAGTATAGTGATCGTACAGTATTGCTGTGCAGCAGCAATGCATTTGCTTTTCCTGAACAAAGACATTATTGATTTGTATCTCCTCCTTCAATTTTGCCACCAAGACAATGTACTTTCTTTCTATTGATAGATATCGCAGACATCCATTGTCAAATTGCTCAATATTGCATCAACTTCCAAAAAGCTTGGTTTATGATTAAGTATTCTTTTTTTTAATTTCACCTTTATTTAAGTCATTAAGAACAGGTTCTTATTTACAATAGCCACTTAGGGAAAGGGAAGGAGGGCTGGAAAATAAATACATTAGAAATACATACAGTTTAGAAATTACATAAAATACAATTTGAAATGCTACACAGACAACAGTAAACACTTAGAACGAGATAAGTGCACAGGTACATGGGTGAGTAAGAGAGGGAGAAAGCATTCAAATATTTAGCTGGAAAAAGTATTATGTAGAGAAACAACTGCACATGTCCGTGAACAAGGATGATATGATGGTTTTGAAGGCTGAAATGGAAACTAGTTTGTCCAGTTTGAGAATCTTTTGCAGCATTTAAATGCGTTTATGTTTAGTCCCACTGTATTTATAACACTGTATACAGTGCATACTCCATTCAAATTATATTGGACTTTGTTCAGCTGTGAATAAGCTCATTATGAGGACTTGTACAGTAGGGGTGTGAATCTCACGTCGCGATTTGATTATGATTATCCTGTCAACGATTCAAATCGATTTTATATCACAATGCGTCACCTCCTCAATATTATTATATATTACTACACATGGTTTTCATCAACAAATTCAAGCAGTCAGATATATATGAAATCCTCTTTTTATTGTCACTGCTCTTAAAAAAAGATGTAGCAGAGTCTTAACACAACAGACAACAGACAAAAAGCAAAAACAAAAAAAACATGTAACATCAGTCGTAGGCAATAATCAATTATGGTCTGTCACTGCATCGATGCAGAATCCTCCAGGTCTGCATCGCAATGCATCGATGCAATGATTAATTTCAACACCCCTATTGTACAGTTATATACCTAACATGCTGAAATGTTTTGAATCCTCCATTACATCGCATTGCTATATTCTATAACTCAGCCAATACGTTAAGGTCAATGAGTTTTCTTATGATTACAAATTCAGTGTCAAATCCTGCCAATCAGCATCAGTGTGCAAAGTATTCACACACATTATCTTCAGGAAAGGTTTTTTAATCACAGATTAATACAGCATTCCTATAATAAATATGATTATTAATAAGACATAGATAAAGGGTCAGTTTACCCTCATTACATGCATTTTAAGTTCTGAATACAATTATTTATTATATGATTTATATTTCTTATTCTCTTTTATAGGTTGTCAGGTTTTGAGATATTAATCTGAGGCGACATTTGACAATTTCATAAATTCAACAGCAACATCTCTTTCCAGAACAAGGCTGAGGATATCTGAAATCTATCAAATGCCTGGAGACACACTAATAGAGGAACGTGAGGAAATCTGTATTACATCGTCTTAGTGAACAGCTTTTTACTTTAGTATAAATTTCTCATAGCTGTGTTCTTGAAGAGAATAGAGTCTATAGAGGTTCCTTCACAACAGTGTCTGAGCTCACTCGGGATTGCCAACATGCCAAGGGTTGTGACGGCAGACAACTGCATTAAAGCATCTATAGGAAACATAGTCCATCCTGTCTGTCAGTCTGTATGCTCAGTTTGGTCCAAAATAGTAATTTTTTTTTGAGTTTATGAAATGCAGTCGTTCCTCGTTTATGTTCCTCATTTTTGTAAATAATTGATGTAAATTTGAAGTTGATTTTGTGTATGAGGAAGGGAGAGCATATGTAAATGGAAATTAAGAAGCGGGTAGATTTTACAATCACTGATTTGCAGACACGGGTTGGGATTAAATAAGTTTATACTTCTCACTACTTTTCGGATATGTAAACAGATCGTCAAGTTTCTTTGTTGTAATTATTATTATTATTATTATTATTATTATTATTATACATTTTTTGCCTGATTTGTTTACATTATTATTTGTAAAACATTATTTGTCTGCTGTTTCTGTTCTTTACATATTTGAAATAAACACTTTCAATCAATCAATCAATCAATCAATCAATAACTCAATCTCACTGTTTTACAAACATATGCTGCTTCTCATTAGGGCTGTCAAAATTGGTCAAAATGATGTTTAAATATTCCTTCTAAAAAATACATAGGTTCAAATATATTTAAATATCAGTTTTTTTTAATCTATTTAACAGGAGACATAACTACTTGTGTAGGTATATTTATTTCAACATAATCATGTATTTGAAAGATCTACATACCTACACATTACAAAATAAATCACTAAAATAATGTCCTGTATGATGTAAAACTTAATTCAAACACCGTAGAACTCCCTCCCTGTTTCTCTGATTTCAGTTTCTCGGAGCGTGAAGGAGACAGGACGTGAGGCAGACTGCCATCACAGATCATAAACTATAAAACGAGTCTCTCGCCGTTCCTTGACTTTGTCTGACAATTTCGGCGTCAGTCCTTTCAGAAAGTTCCGAATCTTGTCTCCTCTACAGGTAGTAATTCCCGTTGGGATGGAGTCTTTTTCACCCTCGTTTGTTTACTTCCATTAGCGCCAGCCACATGATAGAAACATCATCAATACGCCCCTCATTCATTGGGAACTCTCTGGACAGCTCAATCGGACATTACACTGACACAATCAGATATTACACTGACACAATCAGATATTACACTGACACAATCAGATATTACACTGACACAATCAAACATTACACTGACACAATCAGATATTACACTGACACAATCAGATATTACACAGACACAATCAGACATTACACAGACAAAATCGGACATTACAAAGACACAATTAGAAATTGCACAGACACAATCGGACATTACACTGACACAATCAGACATTACACAGACACAATCGGACATTACACAGATACAATTGGACATTACACAGACACAATCAGACATTACACCGACACAATAAGACATTACACTGACACAATCAGACATTACACAGACACAGTCGGACATTACACAGACAAAATCGGACATTGCACCGACACAATCGGACATTGCACCGACACAATCGGACATTACACCGACACAATTGGACATTACACTGACACAATCGGACATTACACAGATAGGGAGATTAACGTTTTGGGAGCATTGGCCCTTTTTCCACAATCAAATATAAATTTTCATATTGGAATGTTTTTTTTCTACAATTCGAATATATATTATATAATTCAGAATATTGGTTGACAGCCCTACTTCTCATTCTGTTGTCCTCAAAGCTCCAAAGCCCTGCAGGAAGGAGCAGGAGGAGAACATGATATTGTCCTCCGGCAGTGCCCACTTTAATGACTGAATGAATTACTGTCCTCACTGAAAATTGGGTGACAGTTTGGTACAAATGACATTCATTAACACAATTAAGTATTTGTTTTGAGTGAGTTTCCCAGCCACAGCCTCAGCTGTATATCAGTGCAGGAAACAGTGAGGGCACGGCGACCACTGCTTTAAATTCTGTGTGTCTATGTGCTGTTATAGAACAGTGCTCCTGTAAACCCCCCAGAGGATTTGGTGAAGAGTACATTAGAACGGAGGGAAAGATGGGAGTACATGGTTCACATGTCAATGTACAGTACCTCCCTGTCTATGTTTATTTTAAAGTACACATCAACTGAATCAAATCAACTTGATTTATTTTGACCTTCATCACAAAAGCATGTCTCAAACAAAGCTTTTTGTAGATTTATCCAATGAGCAAACAAAAAAGAAGATGTGTACAAAAACAGTTTTCAACACTGCGGAAGAAACAAGGTAGAATATATGGCTGTAAAAAGCTTATTTAGCCTGTAACTACTCAACAGAACCAAACGTATGAAAAAGCATCCCAAGAAATTTTTCTCAGAAAAACCATGGAAGGAATCTTTGGTGTCCAAATTCATAAAATGTTCCCTTACAGCTAAATGTGCAATTTGTACACATTGCTATAGAATGAACAACAACATGGGCAATTACATATAATGATATAGCAGTTATACCAACCCAGTCTCACGTCAGTTCGTGATGGCATTACGAAATTAAATCTATTAGAACGTGATACGTTATTGTGAAGATTTACGTGTTGGGGTCACGTTTTTTATACTAATGTATTTCAATGAGAAGCATCCTTTCTGCCACTCGGCTGCAGCAGAGAAGCTGGATACAGCTTTGATATTATTGGTATTTTTAGCCCAATAATCGCTGTTTTAATCAACATTTATTCACCAGATCTTATCACGGTTTATATGTATTTCTTTTAATGATATTATTTCGGTCTATTTCGGCCAGGGAAGCTGGATTGCTTTGTTGTTTATTGATATTTTTAAAACTATAACGCTACATCTTTCAACATGTATTTAGCTGTTATCATGGTATGCATTTCTTTATTTTAATAATATTATTTCGGTCTTATTACCGGTGAAATATTACAGTAAATAAGACAGAACAGTAAACTACGATATGAGCCGAGCTGGGCGCAATCAAAGCCGATGTCCCACGATGCAATGCGGGCATTCATTCACAGAATCAGACGGCGATCAGCTATAACGCCAGTATCGCTTCAATGTACGTAAGGGATAATGTAGAGCGTTGTTATAGCGAATACAACAACGACGGGGTGATCAGGACCCCGACGCCAATCTTCTTCTAGCGGATTTATTGATAGCTCTCCTCCGGAGGGAACAGAACTGCGTCCATGGCAACGCTCTGCTATGCATGGCAACGGTGTGTTATACTTAGCAACGGTCCATTATCAAGAAAATAACAGACCGCATTCTACATTAGAATATAAGCAAGCCATGTAATAAATATATATAATCAGTAGTTTTGTCTCCAGCAACAAAACTTTGCTCAGTTTTGTTCCAGTAAGTTATGCATCGTAATAACGTTTAAAAGAAATCAGCTGAAGACTCCGGAAGTGATGTCGTAATTACCGCTCGGCGGATAGAAAAGATACAAATACATAATATTCTTAATATTTTTTTTTTTTCTAACGTTGTATTTGAGGAGTTAAACAATAAAGATAGCATCAATAATAAAATACAGTTTCATGTATTTATCTCATGTATTGTGTGCTCGGCCGGCCGGCGGGCGGCATCAATCTGAAACAGAATGAAGCCCTCTCACGGCAGACGGCAGAAAGAGGAGCCGAACACGTTCTCCCACCCACCCCGGAAGAACTACAAGTGCTCAAGCTTTGTAACAGATTCTGGGCCGCGTCTATAGTGGGAGTTGTAGTTTTTAAATATATTGGTATATTTCTCATAAGTAGAAGTTGGAAGTGTAGAATTTTGGATACACCGGGTTTTTCTGGGATGGGGAACACACTAGTGTCATCAGATTTTAAAAATAGAATAGTTAAATAGGTGAAAATAGCTTATTACCATATTTGACAGTGCTTACAGTGGGTAAACTTTGGTGACAATATCTACATGATAGCTGAGGTCCAGAGCTTTCTATAACAGCTGGTTTTATGTGTACAGCACCTTCTGTTGCTAAATGACAGGCCTTCAAACATGTACTGGGTTCAAGGTTCAGAGGTCAATATTTCAAAGCAGGAGTATGCTCTCCAGACTGACATCTGTTACTCTCCAGGAGACCTTTCCAACGATGTGTTTGCTATAGTCCTATGACAAGGTTTTAATTTTCACATATCATAGGGACCATTTTGCAAGCTATACTTTATTGTCCCCAGAGGGATATTTGCCTTGAGTTCAAATGCTTCACAAATAATACTTGACATATTGTTTTATCATACAGATGACATACTTACGATAAAACAAATAAACAAAGTGATATGTAGTCAGATTGAAGCACATCACACAGCCACAATCTATTGCTCATCTTTCACAAACAGTGAGCACACAACCCTATATGCATCATATCATGAAGCTATTCCCTGCAGCCTCAAGCAACATTATTTAAAGTTTTAATTGAGGTAGGTCCAAATTAGGGCTATAGGTTAGGGTTAGTTAGTTTAGAATTATTTAGTTTACATTAGGGTACCCATTTCTTCTGCCAGAGGATAAGAGCTTGGCATGGAGAATAAAGATTGATCAGAGCATATTATCTGTGCTCCCTGAATCTTTAAATGAGATGTTTTTAGATATTGCTGACATATTAAAATGCTCTGTAATGCAGCCTTGTATAACATAAACCCTCTGATTCACTGTGAGTGTCTGCTCTAAATGATAAGACACACTTTCAACACGGGCCTTCCAGCCAAAGGTGTTGTATATACACACCAAGCTGCCTATAGGAGCAGAGCCGATTGATTGGTTCATCATTTATGATGTCTGATACCCTCTGACCCATGTCACCACCAACTCCACGAGCAACTATAATCTGTCCCAGCCACGCTCGTGTCTAAAGTCAAGAGGAGACCGTGCCTTCGCTGTTGTTGGTCCTAGACTGTGGAATAGCCTCCCCGATCGCTGTCCTCTTTATATGAGTTTAAACTCAAACTAAAGTTTTATCTCTTGGAGCGTGCATTTCTCTAAATTCTTATTTTTATTTATGTTTTTTGCTGTCTGAAGGATGTTTTATTCTATTATCTTTCCTGACTCTTATGTGAAGCACAGTGGTCAACTTCTGTTGTGTTTACTTGTGCTATACAAATAAATTAAATGAATGAATGAATGAATGAAACTCCTCATTTTGTGAAATGGTTGAATGAGATTGTTGGTATGGCACCACATTCTGGTCTCTATTTTAGCGGAATATGCAAAAGTACTTGTGTCTGTGTGCAGTAGGCTGAGGTAGAAGTGGTCCAAAAATGCCAAAACACATGTTTGTGTACACATACCCATACAAAGCTATACATCTCTGTGAACAAAAACCTCAGCAGAAATCTGCTTAAAAGGCTTCATAGCCCCTTCTTAATTTTCAAAAGGTAGTCTCAGTAAAGGCTACAAAGGTTATAGCTACAAGCTGTAACCATGCTGATTGATATGAGGATCATCTTCTGAATAATAATTAATATGATAGGCCTACCATAAATTATTTTTAAAAAGTCAGTTATTTAAAACAACTAATAATGCAGTGTGATGTTAAATCAAATTAAGTCCCACACATAAATATCCTCATGTTTTTTTTTCCCCTTTAGTCTTTGCTATTAACATTCATCAACTGCAAAATTAGAAAATAAAAAAAAAAACACAACAGTAGCCTACAAGTCAAAACAAATCATATTGGGCCAAAAAATGGCTTCTTTCAAAACAAACATGCTCACATAATGTATAGTAATTGATGTGTATGTGGGAGTGTATTAGTAAATGAATGCTGAGGATTAATGAAGGGTGGGATCATTTTAATGCTCATTTGAATGTTGGTTTTAGGATAAATGTGTTTATTAAATTAAATTTGTTGACATCAGCCTGCCCAGGGACTACAGGTGGAAACTAGCACATGTGCTACAACCTGGTATAATGCATTTCTCCTGTCTAAGGTTAATGTATATTGTACATTGTCCCTGTTTAAATAAATAAAGAAATGAAATGAAAAATGAAATGCCCATTAGTCAAACAAGCCATTAGGCTGTAGTTCTAAACACTCAACTGTAGTTTGTTTATATAGGCCTAGTATTTTTCTGCGACAAGGCAAATCAAAGAGCTTAGCATAAAACACAATTTTTTCATTATTGGTATTTTTATTGTATAAATTCTCACATACAACGTGCAGCAAAGCCGGCCGGCCGAGCACACAATACATGAGACAAATACATGAAACTGTATTTTATTATTGATGCTATCTTTATTGTTTAACTCCTCAAATACAACGTTAGGAAAAAAAAAATATTACGAATATTATGTATTTGTATCTTTTCTATCCGCCGAGCGGTAATTACGACGTCACTTCCGGAGTCTTCAGCTGATTTCTTTTAAACGTTATTACGATGCATAACTTACTGGAACAAAACTGAGCAACGTTTTGTTGCTGGTGACAAAACTACTGATTATATATATTTATTACATGGCTTGCTTATATTCTAATGTGTTGCTAAGTATAACACACCGTTGCCATGCATAGCAGAGCGTTGCCATGGACGCAGTTCTGTTCCCTCCGGAGGAGAGCTATCAATAAATCCGCTAGAAGAAGATTGGCGTCGGGGTCCTGATCACCCCGTCGTTGTTGTAGTCGCTATAACAACGCTCTACATGATCCCTTACGTACATTGAAGCGATACTGGCGTTATAGACACGCTGATCGCCGTCTGATTTGCATCGTGGGACATCGGCTTTGAATGCGCCCAGCTCGGCTCATATCGTAGCTTACTGTTCTGTCTTATTTACTGTAATATTTCACCGGTAATAAGACCGAAATAATATTATTAAAATAAAGAAATGCATACCATGATAAAAGCTAAATACATGTTGAAAGATGTAGCGTTATAGTGTTAAAAATATCAATAAACAACAAAGCAATCCAGCTTCCCTGGCCGAAATAGACCGAAATAATAACATTAAAAGAAATACATATAAACCGTGATAAGATCTGGTGAATAAATGTTGATTAAAACAGCGGTTATTGGGCTAAAAATACCAATAATATCAAAGCTGTATCCAGCTTCTCTGCTGCAGCCGAGTGGCAGAAAGGATGCTTCTCATTGAAATACATTAGTATAAAAAACGTGACCCCAACACGTAAATCTTCACAATTACGTAATGGTATCACGTTCTAATAGATTTAATTTCGTAATGCCATCACGAACTGAAATGAGACTGGGTTGGTTATACAGGCAGAAATATGGAAATGTCACAAAAAGATCAACATAACAGCGCTGTCTCACAGAGGTTGCAAGATGTTGTGCATTTTTAGAATCAGGTGGCATCTTTCATCCTAAATAACTTTCTTTCAAAGATGAATCCAAAAGCAACGTAAAACTGAGTGGGAGGCATATACCTGAGCAGATCAGTGATCGCAGAGACGATGAAAGCTGATGCAGTCACTCCATCCCTGTGGTGCAACTACAATACTGTGCCAGGATGTGAAACCAGTGCTATAACATGTACCAATGTTATAGCACTATAACTATATAGTTAGGTTGAAGTTTATTTGTGTTTTGCCTTGATTTGTATGAAATGAAGTATTGATTTGTATGAAATCCCTCCACCGCTTTTATGAAATCAGTACTCTGATTTACTTTGAAGCATTATGAATACATTTTAGTGTTAGAAAAGTCCAGTCACTTATTTGGTCTGCATGTGCTCTCAATGAAGAGAAAATAACACTACTACTTGATCAGATTTATTTCAACCCCTGTCTGTCTTGATCCTGACCAATCATTGGCATAGTTAGAGGAACTCTGTCAGTGAAACAGAATTGCTAGCAAATTAAATGTGGCCTTTGCTTTCAACTATTATCATTCAGAGCACTTTTGTCACAGCTGAGTGTACATATAATTGAAAACTGCATATCCCATGAGGCAATGTGTCATGCATTAGCTTTGAGCTCAAATGCTAATTTTTTATCAAAGTAGTTTCATGCAGCATTGCTTTTCAGCACTCTATTTTAGCACATAAATTAGTAGATAAATAAGTAAATAATGTGCATAAGTGCTTTCAGCTCAGAAATGTATCTATGTTGAAAATACAGGCTGCACTGTAGGTGCTCATGTATACGTTTATTGCAAATGGAAAATAGAAATGCAATTTAACTTGTTGATATGGTTCTAATCTTTCTTCGGGATGCTCCCCACTATGGAAATACATAGAAGCAGCATGGCATACCTAGCATGATAAGTAACATGCAGGAAGCATTGCAAATAATCTCCCATATGGGAATGAAGTCAGAAATAAAGAGCATCCAGGGTGCAGACACACAGAGCAGAATCAGAGCTTTTACAGATAGCAACAGCAAAGGAGTCACTGTACGCTTGTGCTCATAGACCACCACTACAGCGACACAAGCAGGGACATGTAATGACATGTAGTGACATGCAGTGACATGCAGGGACATGCAGTGACATGTAATGACATGCAGTGACATGCAGGGACATGTAATTACATGTAGTGACATGCAGTGACATGCAGTGACATGCAGGGAGATGTAATTACATGTAGTGACATGCAGTGACATGCAGTGACATGCAGGGACATGCAGTGACATGCAGGGACATGCAGGGACATGCAGTGACATGCAGGGACATGCAGTGACATGCAGTGACATGCAGTGACATGCAGGGACATGCAGTGACATGCAGGGACATGCAGTGACATGCAGTGACATGCAGGGACATGCAGGGACATGCAGTGACATGCAGGGACATGCAGTGACATGCAGTGACATGCAGTGACATGCAGGGACATGCAGTGACATGCAGGGACATGCAGTGACATGCAGGGACATGCAGGGACATGCAGGGACATGCAGCAGAGTCCTGCACCGGGTCGGGTACCCGCAAAAAGTTGTGTATAGGGTAAAACATATATTTATATAAATTCAGGGGTACAGGCATGTACAAATGAACTGAATGCACATGGACAGTGGCCTACTGCAAAATCAGTTATCTTTGTGTCACTTTGCATGACATCAACAACATCATGGGTGACGTGTCGAAGGACCTATATTAATGGGTCAGGTCCGGATTTGACTTGGTGATAATTGCAGGTAACTGATAGACAGTGACATGCAGTGACATAATTCAGCTTTATTGGCCAAGTAAGTGTGTACACCAACAAGGAATTTGACTCTGATTTTTGTTAGTCTCAATGCACTTGCACAGAAATAGACAGAACAGCTAAAAACAAGGTCCACACTGCTGTGAAATGCAGGGAGCTGTCAGATGACATGGACAACTTCAATTGGATGGACACTATGTGAAGATGCCCTAACATGCAACCAGGAGACTGAAGTGTAACCAGTACTGTAAAATAGTTTTCATCATTCTGATAACATATTGAGCCGACACTGACTCAACTTTAAATGAGAAAAGTGCTTGTTAAAAATGCAAAGGTTAGAAGTGTTATGTGACGAATGGGCAATTTAAATGGAATGATTACATAAGGAAAGTAAATGGCAAAATGAAAGAAAAAAAAAACCACTTTTGATAAAAGTGCCACTGCAGTGAATGGCTTCACAGAGTCATATTGCAAAGAAAACAAAATGCTAATTCAATACTCTTAGTATAAATGATGGATGGCATTTGTCAAACAGTGTCTCTGTGAACTCTACTGTATTACAGACAGAAATACCTTCTGACAGGTAAACTCATGGATGGTTTTTATGAGCAGTGATGGCAAAGAAAAACAATCCACTGTTATTCTTTAACATTATCCAGTTATATCAGTTATTCTTTTCTTCTCTGCTATCCTTTAAAGCTGTCACAAGTAGGTTTATTTTATTTTGGGAATTCAGCTAAATTGGACTTAAATTAAGAATATATCAGATTATCTCATGTACTGTAATAGTGTCATGAACCAGCTCAAAGTTCTCACAAAATAAGGGAGACCACACATAATTAAAGATTACAGTAAAACCAATTTATTTAACCCATATTCAACAATAAAATATGATGAAACGTGTATTTCAGTAGTATCAGTGGTGTAGTGAAGGGTCTAGGTGAGTGTGTGGAAAGCAAAACAGAACCACCACCCCCAACCCAAAAAAACCCCCTGCTGGCTGAAAGGACACAGACAGACAAGGGACTGGATCTCCCGCCCTCTGATGTAGTCAATCAGGAGGACCAATCAGGAGGACAGGATTAGGACCACGTTCAGCCCGGACAAAACAGCAATAAATTAATTTAAACTGAAACAGGGGTGCATTCAACACCCAGCTGTGTGTGCAAGCGCTCTGCCTTTTTATTACGAGTTCACAGACAAGTCTCTGCTGATTGGGTATCACCTGTGACACAGCCAATAAACGAGAAGACATATCTCAAAGCCGCTGCACACCGTTTCACACCGTTCCCAGGAAACGTCGTTTAGCCAGGACAGCGTAGCAAAGCGGTGCACGCCGTTTTGAGATTGAATGTGCCCCAGGTGTGGCTCATAAAGCTGCCCCACCTCTGCCACTCGGACTGCATCCTAAACAAGGAATATACCCAGGAGCCACCCAAACAGTCACTAGGGTTGGCTATCGTTTGGATTTTTACGATTCCGATGCCGAACCGGTACTTTTAAAACGATTCCGATTCCTAAACCGATTCTTGAAAAACTGAAAAACTTGAAAAACATCAAAGATATAATATGTTTACTAGCAATCACGTGCAGTGAATGGTTAATATTAATTAGTTCTGGTGAGCCCCGAGGGAAAATATGGCATTTTAAAAGTAGCCTACATTTACGGTAGCTAGCTTACAGTAGACTTCAGAGAAAGTGTGATATTTTTACAACCGTTTCGGAGCGACGGAGGGAAAATATTTCAGTCGACACATTAAGTGGAACTGGAACCGAAATTTGAGTTCTAATCCGGTCCGATTCCTACCGGTTGCGTAGTGGATAGTGGCATAGTGGTACCCAACCCTAATCATCACAAGAGTGCCATTGCTCTGCTATTTGCCTTTCAAATAATTCTGAGACTGGGCATTTGATCAGTAGACCAGAGTTAGATTTAAAAGTGCAGGAGGCACACACAGCATTTCATTACTTTCTATTTGGTTTTTCTCACATGTTCAGTCCTGTATGCTCTGCTGCTATTGGTAGCCTAATAACGTGCTCTTGACTTTTGATTGCAGATTTTGAGTAGGCCTATCAAGGAGAAGGTGAGGTGGGTTTTTAAAGTGGTCACTGGGGCCCATTCTTTTTGGCTTGTGAACCTTTACAAAGGAATGGCGAGCAGGTCAACCATCAAATGTGGTGTTCCCTTCTCAGTCTGTTCATTAGATAGTTTTAGAAGTTTGAAGATGTTAAACTACCCAGTGGCCCATTTCACAATTTAAAAAAAAGAAAATTTAAAAAAATTTGAGAAATATCAGAAAAAAAAGTGTGTCCCCCACCATCCTCTTATTCATCATAAATGTATCTTGTGACCCTTTAGGGGGTCCTGAGAAACATCAACGTAGGGTTGCAACTAACGATTATTTTAATAATCGATTAATCTGTCGATTATTTTTTCGATTAATCGATGAATCCGATAAAAAAAAAACATTAATTTACATCAACTCAATACATGCATACTTATTGTTTTAGTTAATAGTTGTGTAAAGGTAAGTAACCCAAATAGCAGATACAGACAAGACACACAGACAGACAGACACATACACACACACACACACACACACACACACACTTATTCATTAAATTATTACCATCATTGTAGTAAGTGCAAGTTAAGTTCATTTATACACCACACACTAATATATTTGTCAACAATAACTGATATGGGACAAAGCACATAATATATACATGACAGATTGAAAAATGAACGGGCCAAAAAAGGCGAGTGAATAAAACCATGTCTTTAGTCTTGCAAACTATACCACCCCTGCTTTATTACTGTTATTACCGAGCTAAATTCGTTGCCAACTTTTTTAGTAATCGAATTTTATCGATTTTATCGATTCGTTGTTGCAGCCCTACATCAACGGTTGTTTTAGGACTGTAAATATGTTTCACCCCATTGTTGCAGTTAAAATTAGCCCAGCTAAGTAACTGTAGGCTACTTTTTACTGTTGGAAACTAAACCATAAACCACATGGGTCAAAATCAAGGCCCACGGGCCAAATCCGGCCCGTTGCAGATTTAGGTCCGGCCCGCATATCAATTTGGGTTCACAATAAATTGTGGCCTGCCTAGTTGTGCGCCAAACCAAAAACACAGGAAAGTTTTTTTTAAACTGCAATTACGTGACATTCAAAGCAGAATTTGGCAGATTTGCCGACTCTGAGACTCAAAAGTTCCCCCAGAAGCAGAGTTGAAAACTAAAATAATCAGGCTGTGAAACAGGTTGTTGTTAAAAAAAAATGTAATGATTGCTTTGCTTGATTTGCTAGATTCTATGATGGCTAAGGAACTCTTTTGATGACTTTTGTAGGGCTTCATGTCAACAAAAATGTTGGAAAAAGCAACACATTTACAAAAAGGTGACAAAGGTCTGAGAAAGCCACAAAAAAGTCAGAACAAAAATGAGGAAAAAAGCTACCAAAATTTTAAAAAAGTGACATGCAGTAACAAGTCAATAAACTCTCCATGTTTGGCCCTTGGCGGGATTCTCTTTTCCCAGTGTGGCCCCTAGTGAACATGAGTTTGACCCCCCTGCTATAAACAATCCTGAAATGAATGAAGATTCCGAGTCACACATGAATTCCTCTGTTTTGGCCCGCTCTGTGGCTTGCTATTTTTGCTTTGCTGTAAAGATAAATACCACTAATAAGTAAACAAGCTGATGTTCATTAGTAAAGTAAGAACAGTCCATTTTATAAGAACAGTCCATTTAAAGTCCCAGCGGACTGCGGACGGCAACTAACAGCCTATTTTATTTTCTTTATTTGCAAACTTTACAAACATGTTATACAGTGTTTGAATGATCATAGCCTACTTACAAAATATAAATAAAAAGACGGAACATTACAACCTTACTTAATGATAAAAAATAAATAAAACTAAAGAAGAAAGGCACTTCAATATATAAAGAGAGAAAAAAGAAGGTTAAAAAAAACAATACAAAATACAGAAAATACGAGTAAAGGTTAAATGGATCGCCGCTAACAGCCACTTCAAGCTAGCTACATACAACCGGCTCACGACCGGAAGTAGGTCGATGTTCTCTACAAACTAAAAGTGCCATTGCTACTCGCGCACTGCGGGAACATCTCAACACCAGTAAGTTCCCTTTACTTTGAAAAAAGTAAACCGGATGCGGTTGTTTTCATCACCGTTAGCTTCCCGGCTGCCAATAACCTCTCGGCTGAAGGAGGGACTTTGTGGAGCGCTGCGTTGGTGGATGCTTTCCAGTCACACAGGAGGACCGGGGACCTGAAGAAAAGCACTTTTCGGGATTTTCACAGACTCACAGGCTATTCCCCCCCCCCAAGACCCAGACTGCATAATTCACACAGCAGACAAACAACAGATCGATAAACATGAAGAATCCCCTGTACTGGGCTATGCTGGTCGGGATGACCGTCCTGCTGATGGAGCAAGGTAAGTGATGGAGAATGTCATGCTTGGAGCACTTGTTAGCGCTATCTCCGAAGCTGTGTGGACGGGACTGGTTGGCAATGTGTCCCTTATGTGTGTGTGTGTGTGTGTGTGTGTGTGTGTGTGTGTGTGTGTGTCTCTCGTGGACAGTCTTTGCGCCTACATTTGACATCAGGGTGCTTGTCATCTAAGCCGCAGCTTAAATTAAGAGATTAGTCAAGTGCAGTTCAGCTGTCTTGGTGCCCGTGGCTTGACTCTCTAAGTATTCAAATAGTTGTTCTGAATATATATGTATATACATAATTCTTTCTTCTTTTTTTAACACCGCTATATGAGGCTGCAGCATTTTCTCTGAAAGTTTGTATCCTACTAAAATAATTATCAGCAGTCCTATTAGGATTAGTTGTGCCTTGGTTGTGCGTTCTTTTGCAACTGACAATAAATAGAACAGGCTACTATGGTGCTGTACAGCATTCAGCCACACACACGTCTTTCTTTGAATGAATTCATCTGCCATTAATGCATGCATTTGTCTCCTTTTGGCGCCCGTGGCTCCTGCTGCCCGGACCATCCGGACGCATGCACGGTGCGTCTCGCGGACGGCAGGTCGTTGCTGCAAAGTTGATTCCGTATTAGTTCTTAATCCACATTGACTGCGTGCTCAGGTCATCCGAGTTAAGCCATGGATTCTCCCGGCAGGCAAAGAGGGCTTTGGTGCTGGAAGGGAGAGCAGTGAAGCAGCTCGGTCTGGCCTGGTTCACACCTGACATTAGACATTCAATCAAATAAGTAAATTGTGGCTAGATAGAGGTGCGCTTAAAAAGATGCAATATAAGGTGATCTACTGAAATTAAAAACTGAACCTTTTTATAAAGCCTGTAGTGTGTATTTACCTGTATTGTTCTTCAGCCTCCATCACCAGTCTACCAGATGATTGAGACTCAAGGACAGATACATGCTGTTAAATCCTCCTTATCCATTGATAATGACCCTTGAAGTTAAATAATAAATAAATGGGTGGATGGACAAAAAAATGAAGATAATGAATGAATGAGTGTAGGAAGGAAGCATGGGAGGGCGGGGGTTCCTCATCAGCTCTCCAAACCTCACTTTTTTTCTTTAACCAGCAGCCCCAGGAGGGGGAGGGGGGGGCAGGGGAGTGTTGAGCTCTCCACGTTTGTGCAAAATAGAAATTTCAAACTTCACTTTATTTTCTGCATTCTGGTGACTTTTTCTGCAATAATTTTTTTTGGGGGTTGGGGGTTGCACTGGCCAGTTTTGATTTTTTTGGGGGGGGGGTTGTAACACCCCACCCCCCATCTCCCCAGTAAATTATGGCAACGTCAGTATGCGACAGTTCAAACTCCTGTGCAGAAGAGTCGAGCAGCTAAAGATTCTTGCATAAAGAGCTGAAATAATGATGTCGTAGGTAGGGGTGTAAATCACAAGTGTAATACCATACACTATATTGATTCTTTGGACAACCATACGAGATTTGCTGATATCTTAAAGTTTGTCACGATACGATTCATGATTCGATTCAATTCAGCGGCCTGTGATGGATACGAGACAGTATGTAAGCCCATTTAACACTGTTCCATTTATGTCAACTCAAAAAAAAAAAACACTAAAATATGATTTGACAATTGGATTACTGAGCTCTCCCAGACATTTACATTAAAAGACAAACTATTCTTTTTAATAAAAAGAATAAATATAAAGTGGGAATCTAAAATAAAGGGGCATCTTACAGACAGAATGTACCAATGTTTTCACTTTGAATATATTGGAGCGCGGATCATTGAATCGATACATGGGTCCAGATGGATTCCATCGTTAGTCCTTAGTGGAGTTGAGGTCACATGTTTACATCCTTGACAATGATTTAAGTATGCTGACTTTATTAACGATTTAAAGTGTTTTATTCTTCTTATTAAATACCACCTGCAGCTGTGGTGAATGCGGGTGAAACCATGAGCGACACTGCTACACTGATGCTCTGATGTTATGTGGCACACAGCTTTAGCATATCAAGCTCTGAAAAAACTGGGGCGCAGACGCTTTGCACTTTTCAACCTAATTATGTATTTTAGATGTGTCAGTCGTAAGAAAGAGATGGAATTAATCAAGTGACTCCCTCTGGGAGGTTTAGTAGACCAGGGAGAGCTTGTTTAAACCCCCACCGAATCCCATTTATCATTACTTATGTTGAAAAGTAGTATAGTCGTTATTTTGCAGGCAGGAAGTGGTGTCAAGTGAAAGAAACCCACTGCAGACAACACTCCGCTGAAACAGGCAGCCAGGGAGATATAGCGCCGCACTATTAAAAATGTCTGCTTTTACACCTGGAAAAATAGTCCCTTTTCCCCGCCCATGTCAAGTCCAATCCCTTCTCCAGATGGCACCAACATTGTGCTGAAGTCACTTGCATATCAGCAGATCTCTTGCAGAATCAGAGCTGTCTTAGATTAGATGACACTTAGTTGTATCAACTTAAAAGAACGAGTGAACTAGTTGCACATATTATTTTGAGTTTAAACAACTCTGTTTGGATTGTGCTGCCAACGTAACGATAGTAGTTGAGGGTGCAAAAAGAATTTGTCCCTCCAACTAATTCCCAAGTTTTTATAACAACTAATATCAAGTTTTACTAACAACTATGCTATTTCTTTACAACTAACTACCATATGTTTTATTTGACACAATGTTTCAAGTTCCTTGGACAAAAATGTTTGGTAACACTTTACCAAGGTAATGTCATGAACGTGTCATAAACCTTATAAACAAGTCATAAACGTTTATGACTTCTGTCATTAAGTGCCATTCAGTTTTTGTCATGACAAGTTGACATTGTTTGGGTTGTCTTGATTATGACAATTTGACATTAATCAAAGTGACATTACCAGAACATGTATTTGTCCTGACAACTTCTCATTAAATTTCTTTGGAGTGTCCTTATTAAGACAACTTGACATTAAACAGGATGACATAATGTCAAGTTGTCATGACAAAGACATCCTCTGGTAATGTCATACTGGTTAATGTCAAGTTGTCATTACAAAGACATCCCAAACAAATTTAATGTCAACTTGTCATAATCAAGACAACCCGAACAATGTCAACTTGTCATGACAAAAACCGAATGACACTTAATGACAGAAGTCATAAATGTTTATGACTTGTTTATAACGTTTATGACACATTCATGACAGTGTCATGTCATAGTTATGACAGTGTCATGTCATGGTTATGTCGATACCTTCAAGTAAAGTGTTAAAAAATGTTTTTGTTTTGTGGACACAACATGAAATAACATGTATTGCTGACAAAAAATGAAAGACCTTTTTTACAGTGTAGATGCAACTTAAATGCTTCCCATGGGGAAATTGGGTCATTGCAGCAACATAATATGGCATAGATAAGGAGGCAAATATAGAGCATTTTTGATAAGATAACAAATAAACAGAACGGAAGAAAATATGGTGGATAATGAATGAATAAAGATTTACAGGTGAGCAGTGGTATGCAGGTATATATATATATATATATATATATATATATATATATATATATAGTGATGTAGTCTACGTGATACAAAGGTATACACAGTATACCCACTAAGAAAGCTCCAGGATTTCCATACCCACTTAAAAATACGCAATGGCACGTAGCAACATACTTTCCATTATAATTTTGATATATTTTGAATTGTCATCTGTGTTTTTTTTCTTGGCAAAGGTACTTCCACCGTAAATTGGTATTGCATGAAGCAATGAAGTCTTTGACACTCAAAATTAGACCTATAAAATGAAATGCTTGCAAACGTTAATGTTTTGTGCATTGCTCTTTGCTAAGAAAAAGGTGAGGAGAGACAAAATGTTTGTTAAGAGAACCGCCTATCAGAAACATACCCTAGACCTGTTACAAAGTTACCATTTATAATAATATTTTAATAATACTCTAAGTCATTATTATTACTAATGTTCCACTGTCCAGCTGTCATTGTTATTGTACGTATGTATTTTTAAAATACAAAGTGACTATTATAGGAGCTGCTCGCATGGTCGGATCTGATCATAAACTCAAATGGAAGCAGATTGTGCGCATCATGTTCATGGGAGAAATATTGATATTTTGGCTCATATATGACAGAAATGTAGAGAAGCTAACCGGAGCAGAGCCATTGATAGTGAGAGGTGGACTGGGCTGCAGCGGGCTGGTTGTGAGGCTGTGGCGGCGAGCCCTGTACATGTGGATGGCAGTCGACAGCAATAAGAGCTGGAAGTGATCTCGCTGCACCTGGAGGGGATGAGCCGCAGGCTACAACTGCTGGGGGGGCTGTGTCAGCTCACTGGAGGGTGGGACGCTCAGTCCAACATGAAGATCACTTCAGTTTACTCTTGATGTATTTTCCAACGATTATTCTTTTGGGGCATTTTGGGCCTTTATTATATAGGACAGCTTAGACTTGAAAGAGGAGAGAGAGGGGGTATGACATGCAGCAAAGGGCCACTCTACCAGGTCAGCTAACCAGGCGCCCACTGTTGATGTATTTTCAGTGCCAGTTTTCTTTCTTTCTTTCTTTCTTTCTTTCTTTTAGGGCTGCACAATTAATCGCAATTTTATTCAAATGGCAATATGGACTAATGCAATATCCAAATCGTAGGGAGGGGGGGGGCAGGATGTCTCTGTGGTGCTGCAGAGACATCCTGGCCTACAGATCCTATCCTACAGACTAAAGAAAACATCTTTGTTTGGTACAGATCCTTGCAAAAATCACACTATAATCATTTACATTTTTTTTATTTTAATATTTTTAAACGAAAATGAGAATAATGATACAAAAATGATCATTCCCTCCAATATCGTGATCATATCCTAATTGCAATATCAGTCACAATAATTGTAATTAGATGTTTTCCCCAATCGTACAGCCGTACTTTCTTTCTTTCCTTCTTTCCTTCTTTCCTTCTTTCATTCTTTCTTTCTTTCTTTCTTCTTTCTTTCTTTCTTTCTATCTAGAGCAATAACTTCCAGGACACAATCAACATCATGCAGAGTACAGCAAAGTGTCACGCTGTCCCTTTCTAATGTGCAATGAGAAAATGTGTGTGAATATGTCAAGGTCAGCCTGCCAGCGCCTCTCACTGAATGCAGCATTATTTTCAACTGTATAATATGTCTGGCACAGGCTGTTGTATGCATTCACCATGACACACTTGAGTCACACAAGCTAAAACGGAGTAGTACAAAGAATGTGTGCCTGGAATGAGCTGTACACATCTGGAGTGGAGTTCATGCAGCCCAAACGGAAAGTACCTCCTGCGTTTCTGCAGCTGCTCGGGCGGCTTCTGTCAGTGGATTGAATATGCAACAAGTAGCTTTCAGAATGTTTCCTGAAACTAGTAAGGATCTGAACCCTAACAATTAAACATCTTCCGCAAGAAGCGAATGAACAGACTCTGACATGTGAAGAGTAGGTGGAACACAATCAAATACTGACATCAGTGGGCGTGGTGTTGTTTCGCAAAGAAGGAAAAGAATTTGCAAAAACAACGCAAAACATCCCAATATCAAACTGCCCCAAAAGGAGCCGCACATGTTCTTTTCCCAACAAAGAAAAGAAGAGTATTAATCCATCTTAAGATAAACACTGGTAATGAGGCAGCCTCATTGTCTAAGTGGGCGCCCTCCCTCCCTCTCTCTCTGTATGTGGCTGGGAGAAGACAGTGCTGGCTGTGTTGCCAGGATGCAGCACAAACTCTTGTGGTTTTTTTGGCCGAGACACTCGCGGGCCTGTGTATTGTGCCCTTGTCCTTCCTTCATCAGCCCGTGTCAGCCAAAGACGAGAATTATAGCTGCTTAGATGGAAATTTGGAGCAACAGCTGTTATTGGATGACCAGCTAAGAGAGCCGAGATGGATAGGGGTGGTGGTTCGGGAGCCGTGGTGTGCTCGTTGTATGCAGCCTTTTGTTAGAGACATTGAGATCATTGTTGATGGCTAGAGTGTGTTCTCTTCTTATCACAGAGCTACAGCTACTCAGTAGGGATCTCAAAGCAAAAGAGGCAGAGCTGTTGCTGTAAAAATTGTCTTTGTCCGTCTACCGTTGCAAAGTCCACATAAAGCCTCTTAGCAGAATGTACAGGCAGAGCAGGCAGATGGCTGACAATAGCAGGTAGATATTGCCACCTGTGTAGTGGCATGATATCAAAATGTGATAAATGAACGTCATGTAAATTGGCCATGGGATGCTATTAAGCCAGCTTCTCGGCTGGAAAGCAAGAGTTCTCCCTCAGCCACTCCTACATTGAGATATATTGATGTTTGTATTATTTTTTTTAATGCACTTTCCCTGAACCTGCCTCATCGGCCTTTACTCCACTGAGTGATTTACTACACTTCCCAGAATGCCCCACAAAAGACTGCTATGACTGCATACAGCTGTGAGCTACAGTATGCATATCATATTTAATTTAAAACAAATAACGTTTTAATGAATGAGGAAAAAATGCCTAATTCCTTCACATTCATTTAAATGCAATGCAGGTAGCCTATACTTGGGGCTGCACAGATCTGATACTACTCTCGCTTTGCCAGACCTTCCTCCACAGCGCTGCGGAGGAAGGTCTGGCTAGTCCACACAGCATCCTCTGCTAAATAGCCTCGGGAAGGAACTTGTTTTGGTGGAACACGTGTACGTTCAATAGTAGTTTTAGTCGTGCAACAGAAAACTCAGATTGGACAGATAGTCTAGCTAATTGTCTGGATTTACCCTGCAGAGATCTGATTTTCTTTTGCACGAATAAAATTTTTTTTGAACATACACATGTTCCACCAAAACAAGTTCCTTCCAGAGACTATTTAACAGAGGCACCGTGGCTCAAGACGATTGTGATTGGTTTAAAGAAATGCCGATAAACAAGAGCATGTTTTTCCTCCCATCCCGGAAGGCTGTGTGGACTAGCAGCACTGTGGAGCAAGGTCTGGCAATGCAAGACTATTATAAGAGCTGATCTCATTTATTTTATTCACCAATATTGATCTTTCACATTTGGCAAGTGCTTATTTTGGGCCCTGTCTTATATTTGATGTGATTTTTTAATTCACATAGATAGCCACTCTACAGATGTGAAATTGCCACTTTGCCCTTTTCATGGAAACAATTTTTCTAAGTTTTCTAAAAAGGCAAATTGGAGGTAATTGTTATTTAGTTGTCTTTTCCATTCCTATTGAGGGCAGCAATTTTAGTGTTGGATTCTATTATTGTGTTCAGCATTGCTTTCTTATTTTTATGTGTGTGTTTGGTATTTTCACGAGTTCATTTCACAAATGAATCACTTGTGGGTTGTAGAAAGTTTGCTGTAAGTGTTTAATGGAAGCCTAATTGATTTACTCCCTCAGTTTGGTTCAACAATCAATTGGCAGCAGTGGAATTTCACTGAAGGCTTTCAATACTGAGGCTGCATTGTGTATGGCATTGACAGTTCTGCAGACAAAGAAAGAAAACAACAAACCTCAGGAGATGCATATTTCCTGAATATAATTTGATTCTTATTTTATACCACTATGACAAAAACCCTACTGTATAACATGGCAGGAGGCCCACGGGTGGAAGGAAACAGACACATAGACTTTCTCCAAGACGAAAAACTCTGAAATGTAGATATTTGAAATGCAGATAAACATTGCCGGGTAAATTCGTCATGGGCAGAAAATGCAATCCGAGTCAGTTTTTTGTTTATTTTTCATAATGTAAGTGATGGAAAAGTGCTGAATAAAGTCCTCAGTTTGCACACTTTCACTTCTTGGCTATCAAATAGTGCACCGTCATCACACTGTAGCAATACCTACAGTTGCACAAACGTAAAGGCTAAGCTTATTGAGAAGCTTTTCCTCCCCCACATAGTTCACCAAGTCCCAGCCAAGTGTTCATGTGACTTGGTGGCCATGAGGGACCGTGCCAGGAAGGCCTGATTAATAAGCAGCGGGGATAGTGACTTCAGACTGGCTCCATTCACCAGGTTGTTGTCTCTGAGGAATGCTGCCTCCTTGAGAAACTCACAGCTCACCCTCTGTAATGTTGAACTATGTAAGCAGAAGTATATATATTTTATGTGTGTGTCCTTTGGGGTACGGTAATGCCAAAGGCTGTTTAGCAGAGTTGCATGAGGCACTCAGACTTTCCAAACCTTCCAATGTGTTTTTGACTTTTGACACAAAGGAACAACATTTCTGAAGCGTTTAGAGGAGCTTAAAGGTGCAATATGTAATACTGACAGCTAGTGTTTAAAAAAGTGACTGCAGTACAAATAAAAAAAAAATGGAGAGAGTCGTCTCCCCCCGGCCCCTCCTCCCCAGACATCCACAACAATGTTGCTATGCTTGTGTCATGTAGCCAGACATTACTCCACAGCACAGCGGAGCTAACGTTAGATGCTAGCTATGTTGACAGTCATAAAAGCCTGTGCTCACGCAGAGCTCTGTAGCCTACCCAACTGACAGGCACACTTCCTAATCTTAGAACTACAGTAGGAACTGCTAAAAATACCACTATCTTACCGTCCTTTCCACCTGACTGAACACACTTCATTGGCTTAGAATTACGGCAACAATCGCTAAACACACTGCAAACTCACACTCCTCTCTTCCTGATTTACAGCCCCCCTCTCGTGGCTTAAAATAACTCACTGTTGTCGGCTACGGCCGCTGAACAGGCTACGTAGTAAACAGCCGTGGCCCGCTTGCCTGGTCCTCCCGGTAACATGCCGTTCTTTTTAGGTCGGGTAGAATCTATCTCCGTTGATCCTGTTTGTTTGTTTGCTGCTTTTATGGCTGTACTAACATTACAGCTGTAGCGCGCTGGGTTTACGTTTTTACAGGTATATCTGGCAACCCGGCCTGGCTGTCAAACTGGCCAAAACAAAAACAGAAATTCCGTCACGGAAATTTCAAAAGGAGAAACTACTGGCATTAGCATTGTTGTCAGAAAAGATAGTATTTCAACTTAGCATGTTTCCTTATTATCTGATGACGCATTGGGGTCCTTTTTTGATTTATTACAGTAAATATATTACATATTGGACCTTTAAGTAAAAAGGAAATAGCTGATAGGCAAAGATTGGACGTTTCCAGGCATTTCACAAGCTATTCTTGTTTGTTAGGAGCATTATTTATGTAGCAGTATATGCAGCTGCAAGTTACAGATTTTATTTCCACTTATTTGCATCTTATTTGCATAATCCAACATATGATCTGTTTTAAAATGCTCTATTTTTTGGTAAAGCTTAAAACAGGAAATGTTATCAGAAAGACAAAGTAGAACGCAGGAGGAGACAACCGTCTTATACTGTGAACTCTAAAAGGAATCAAATAAACGGAATTATTGTCAACTTTAAACATTTGTTATGGGAATCTACCATTTTATATATTTTATTTCCAAATGATGGTTAATGTGAAATATTTATTGTACCAAAGCCAAATGTAATTTTTGCAAGCACAGCATACATATTCTGTATGGGTTCATGAAAACAGCTTTCCTCCGGTTATATAGTCATGTTTAGTCTTTTCGTGGTTTAAAAGGCTACATTACAGTAAAGTAATTTTCTGAACTTATCAGACTTGTTCTAGTTGTTCTATTGTTTGCCTTTACCCACTTAGTCATTATATCCACATTACTGATGGTTATTTATCTAACATGTCATTGTGAAGATATTTTGTTAAAGCACCAACCCCACAACATTATCGCAATATTGACATCGAGGCATTTGGTCAAGAGTATGGTGATATCTGATTTTTATCCGTATCGCCCAGCCATAAGTGACGTCATCACGTAATTATTTGCATAAGGCTTAGTGGTTGTCCATCGAGGGAGAGATCACTAAAGCAGAAACCTGCTTGTGACTTAATGAAAATAGCTGGTCCACCTTAAAGCCAGCCTGCCTTAAGTAGTGAGCCTGTTGCTGCTTGACTCTAATGCTTCGTTCCAAGTACCCGTAACTCGTGTTTTCACAACCTTCTCCCCGTGAAAGTGCCCTAGAACGGCAGTCAAAACCCCTAACTTACTCCCCGTGAACTGGTACCAGATCTCTCCACCGCACACTCGCTAACGTGTGGCCGTACATATGCTTAGGCGCTGGGCCTAAGCCGTATAATGGCATGTCATAGGGGGCATTTTCTAAACCTTTCATTTGTATTTTGTCAGGAAGGCATAAGCACTGAGTGTTGTTGCCCATTTCAGCACAGCCAGATTTCCCTCATCAGAGCACACACATGTAGGAGTAGTTGGGAGACGCCCAGAAGATCAAGCCACAGTGCTGTAGTTTTGGCCACTGGGCCCTGGAGCCACTGCTGTAGTGGTTTTGATTGAAGCCATAGCTGTTGCTTGCACTGTGGGAGTTCGAGTGTTTGGAGCTGCACATAAGAACTCGGCTTTTCATGCGGAAAATAGTATGTTGGAGGCCAGGATCCCTAAAATCAAGAAGGAAGAAGCGTCCAAAGCCAGCCAGACGGAGTGGCCGGAGGATCACGAAAGGAGTTGAAACTACAGTTTATCTAGCAAAGAAACAAAATGGCTACAGCATAAATACTGAACCATATCCCCAACATGAACCCTGTGATGAAGAAAAGCAGCTTTCTGTCATGCTATCTGATCTAATCTTTTGCTTCCTTCTTTGTGTTTTCCTGCTTGGAGTGCCCTTGCTGTGATATGGGTATTCCATTGTCTGTGTTATAATCCTCTTACCTGTAGTTCTTGTGTCTGGAATTGGAAATAGCTTCCTCTTGTTGTTCACCAAATATCCCTCTCCCCACTGCTGATACAATCAACCTGTTGCGGCCCTGAGATACTTTCCTAAATCTTCCGTATGTTCTTTATTATCTGATTTGAAATCAAGGGAAGAAAACCGACATATCATATAGGTGAGCAGGTAGCAGATACCCACATCAGTCATACGCCATCACCTGCCCAGATCTCTCCGACATCGATACTGTGATGAGGAGGCCACTTGAGACTCGGGTCTGCACTCATGCATTAATAGCAGGGAGGCTTCTCGCAGTTGGGGAGTTGCTGTGTACTGGGGGAGCTTAAGTAGTGCAGCGGTATGGTTGTAATTTTTGGAGCAGATGGCAGAGTTAGTGGTTAGCAAGCACTTAGTCTGTGGAATAATCTGTGCACGTAGAGTACTGGGGCTTGCCTGGGCATTTGTGTGAAGCACAAGAGATTATATTTCAATTAGTGCTATCATTGATTGAGCTGGAAGCCCTTTGGCAAAGGCCTTCGCGGTGGAATCTGAGAGAGTGTTCATAGTAAACAGTTGAGCCTCCTGAGAGCAGGAAGCTTCATTAAAAATATAGTTGTCATTTTTGTCCACTTGAAAAAGCTCCATAGTTGAGCTACAAAGTTGTTCGACATCGCATCCAGATTACACAACAGAAGGCCAGGTTATGTCAGAGAGAGTGGATCATTTCTTTTCCTAATTTTTTAATTCGATTTTGAATAAGTGTTCTACTTTTCAGTAACATATATGTATGGGCTTTTAAATAGTGTTTTAACTAGAGTTTAATAGCAAGCTCTTGTAGAAGTCAGTCTCTAACACGGTAGCTACGGCAACCTGTTGCTCTTTTATAATACTGTAAAAGGCCAGGGCCAAACATAAAGATGAATATGTTCCTTTTTATGTTGCCTCTTTCCTACTCTTTTCTTCCTGTTTTCAAAACAAACCTCTCATCTACTCTCTGTCTCTCTCTGTCTCTGTCTGTCTCTCTCTCTCAATTCAAATTTGCTTTATTGGCATGAACAAAGAAATGTTGCTGCCAAAGCAGTTTACAGAAAATACACAGCACATGTCGCATATTAAATACACATAGATTTTATACTGTACTGATCGTTATACAACACACTACATTACAAAACAATTACATAGTATTTACATAACAATACATTAATTCTCTATCTCTCTCTCTCTCTCTCTCTCTCTCTTCGTGGGGTCGAAAATCCAGCTGTTCACTTCCGTTGTGTAAACTGGATGCAGCGTTTTTCTGTTGCATTTGTTTTCGCGGGTTGTGTGCTTTTCATTTTGCATTGTTTCTGTATCTGCAGCCCGTTAATGGTTGTGTGTATTTGCAGCGTGTTAGCTTAATGCTGCGCAACATTTGCTTGTGTTTTGTCTATTGGCATGTGTTTTTTTTTTTAGTTGCAGTGTGTTTGCCCTTGCCGGCCACCGTAGTTATCTCACTTTTGTTCCTGTGGGTCTACCGAGATGGTAGACTCACAGAAACCGGTTGCTTCAGGAAATAGAAGTATTCATTCCAAATTTCCCACTGGGGGAGACCAGAGCGTTGATGTTATCTGAATCGTTCCCCTAACCTTGTGATTAACGAACGCAAAGTTAACAGATCAACACAGCTGATATATAACTTAAAGCAGCCCTGAAAGCACCTACAGGCTCTCACAGTTCCACACAGAGCTGATAAGAAAGACAGAAGAGAGGAGTTCTGAGCCTTAGGAAGCTTTGTGTTTCTGTTTGTTGTTCACTAGTGCATGAATTTGCAGGTCCACATTATATAAACTCTTGAATATTTAACCAGGATTTTAAAGTTGGATTTTCCACATTTTGTCATGTTTTAGTCCTGAGTGATTCAGCTGAAGAAACAAAGCACATGGCATCCATTGACCCACCCTGTGTTCACGAATACTAATGAAACATGGGTTGGCCAAGGATATATTACAGTATAGTGTAGACTAGACTAGAGCATCCCCAGCTCCTATCTGAGAAATGTTGCTTCTTGGCATCTGGCCTGCTGTGTTGTGGTTGTGAGTCTGCATCAAAGTAGTTTTTTATTTGCAATCACATCAGCAGCAGCTGTTTAAGATGAGCCCTGATGCCATTAAACAGGCTGATTAGAATGAACGCATGCAGCTCGGTGAATGTTTGGGCTTCCTGGTGGTAAAGCATCGCTGATGACCAACAGCAGCTTTAGGGCGCGTTCACACCTGGTTAAGTTTGGTTGAACCGCACTAGAGTTGGTTTGCCCCGCTGGTGCGGTTCGTTTGGGCAGGTGAGAACGAGGCAGTCACTCTCAGGTGCGCACCAGAATCGAACCAAACAAGCGCACCGAGACCTTGATGAGGTGGTCTCGGTACGCTTTCAAATGAACTCTGGAGCGGTTGGTTTGTGGTGAGAATGTGTTCCGATCTCGAACCGGACCAACTATATGTACTCCACAGGTCTGAACTAAGCAGATCTGCGACGAAGCAGAGCAGCTTGCAGTGTTTCTCTCACAGAAACGGACAGCAGTCAAGCTTGTGTCACTCGCATCTCCGTGGTCAAACCAGCCGCCGCTAAAGTTGGAGACAGACACCGGCAGAGCAGAGCAAAGTCTCGGTGAGAAGAGCGGGCGTAGTAACGTCGCTCGCGATTAGGGATGCACCGAATCCACTGGTTAAGATTCTGCCGAATCCGAAACTGAATACCGAATCCTCCTCCCATCCCAGATGTTTCATACCAAATGTTTTAAGCGGCCATGTTGTGTATAGTTTAGGGTCCTCGCCACCAAAAGACCAATCGGCATTGCAAATTGAACATGTAGCTGGACTTGAATGGCCTCCTTTTGACTGCCAAACAACAACTTTTTCTGCTCACGAGTTCCATGTCCACTTTCTCACAGCCTACTGCATTGAACGCTCCACCTACGTAAACACCTTCCCGTAATCAACGGCGCTGTCATTACGGCGACCAGCGTAATGCGCGTAGTGCAAGCGAAGGGTTCGGTTTGGTGGAAAAAAATTCCCCGTCAAAAAGCCCAATATTCGGTTGAATCCTGGATTCGGTGCATCTCTACTCGCGATACAATGTCTGATTATTTAAATGAAATGAGCTGAGAGAGAAATATGCACTAGTCCACACAAGACCTTCTTCCTGTATTTATTTACTTGCTCCCGCCTCCAGACACATCCGACCAATGAGAGGCGTGAACGTTATTGAATTTGGAACGTTTGTATTATTCCAGGTGTGAAACAAAACCGAACGAAGGGGATAATCACTCCAAGTTTACAAACTCATCAACTGATTCGGGCCAAAGCAAACCAACTAGAGGTGTGAAAGAGAAAGTGCTCCAATCCAATTCTAATTCTGACATAGTTTTTTTTATTTCAATCTTTTTTTACCCCAAATTTAACAACAAAATAACAAACCCACAAACACTAGCAAACGAAGCAAGAAGAAATCTGCATGGGAAGGGCCTTTTACATGTTTACAGCCTACAGAGGAATGTAAATATTAACTATTGTTCTAGTCCAGGGTCATCATTTTGAGTCGTGTATTGTGTCCATTTTTTCCCATTTTCTGTCCAGTCAGTTGTCTATCAATCTTTCCATTAAAAAGATCGATTCCACAATTATTGGTAATAGGTTATTTGTTGATGGTATATTTCCTATAGCTTGCGATAGCTTTTTTGCTAGCTTCTAATAGTATTTTGATCAAATGTCTATCGACAGCGATAACATTTTCTTCAGAGTAACATAGATAAAACACCAAACAACTTTTAGAAACCTCATATCTTGTTGTACCTCCTTACTTACTATTTCCTAATATACAATTATTTCCAAAAAACATGAGAATGGTCTACATCAAAAGACCCTCGCCAACATCGCCAACATTTCCCATGACTGCACAGCTGCTTCATTTTCATTTTTGAAAAAATAAAGAAAAATAAAGAAACAAATCAGATTCTTCCATGAGAATTCCCTCCAGATTCATGAACTGGTTAATAAATGATGTGTCCTCCACATATCCTGCCAGTCTTCGTCTGAAATTTCCCCGTCAAGTTCTTCACCTTAATATATATTTAGTTGAATGCTTGTCATTGGTGTTCAATCCTTGATACAGTGCCAAAATTATTCTTTTTTTGGGGTGTTATTTTGTGTCTCTGGTGCTTCCACACACATACAAACTTTGAAAAAAATCCATCCATGGTGTTTTGAGTGAGATACAGTTTCTGAATGTGTCCTGCCTTCAGTCTCCTAGTGTGACGTCACAGTCCGAAATGAGCTGACTAACCACAACCGTGGTTAGTCAACTCATTTCATAACGCTAATGCTAATGCTAATGCTACGTCGTTCTCAATAGCAAAGCACTGCTACAACACACACAAATTCACCATAATCTACAAAAGAACTACTTCCATGTGCGCCCTCATTTAGAAGTCTCCCAGCTAATCCTGCCTTGGAACTGACCAAAGTTTCTTTTACTGTCTCTAGAGTTAGCTAGCTGACATGCTCTACATCTGAGCTACTGAGCATGTGCGAGTGCAATCAAAGATAGTACAGAAGAAGAAGATGAAAAGAGGTCTCACTCTGTAGCTAAAACAGAAACCAGGTGAAAAGAGGATCTGCAGCAGTGAGAGAGAGCTGTGCAGTACAACAAAAATATGGTGTTTTTTGAAAATTAAACCATGTAAACCTATTCTGGTACAACCTTAAAATACAGTTATGAACCTTAAAATGAGCATAATATGGGCGCTTTAAAGGTCCAGTGTGTAACGTGTTTAGTTGTTCATTATCAAAAACTTTTCCATGAATATTTACCTCCACCATCAATTCCAAGTATTCCTATTGGCTTGAAATGTTACATTTGCATTCTCATGAACTGGGGTAGATGCTCCATATTCATGCTCCTTCTTGAAATACTGGTAAGGGACATACAGGACATACTGCTCCACCTTAAGCGTTTTCTCTGTCACATGATAAACTCCCAGGTGCTGCTAATTCTGCTAATGGGTATCGTAGCTTCCCGGCCCCGGCAAGTTAGAAGAAGGAAACATGGAGGACCACACGTATTCAAAATCCAAATTTCAGGAACAGGACCGTCTTTTTGAAGCGTGAAGGCTACCGTAGCTGTAATACCTACTTGTACTTGTACTGCATGGTGCGAGAGAGTTGATTGCGATATATGATCTCAACGCTACATGGGAGAAATTCCCACACATTGGACCTTTAATGTTAACTGCTGTCTACAGTCTTATTACGGAGAATGTGTAACTCTTAAAACTAGGTTTTTATTCGTTATAATGACTATTAATGTGCAATTAGAATTATTAGTTGTCATTTAAATATCATCAAGCCCAAAACAAGTGCAATATCTTTATATGGTCAGATTTTCTTTTCCAGTATTGTCACAACATTTGTATATACTGGCAGCACTGAGTTTGAATAACAAGCACTTTTTGTCAGAAAATAGAAGATATCATTAGTGTGTGCACCGAAAACAAACGTTTAATATGAGTGTTGTTTCAGGACTTCATTTACAAGCTAATTCTCTACAAAGCTCCTTGCTTTGCTTCAGACTTTACAATGCTCATTAAATTTCATGGAAGCTTATGTAGGCCTGCCTTATGATTAACGCTCAACGCTTGAGTGGCAATCTTAATAGTCTTTTAAATGGTCAATACAAAAATGAATGTTTCTCATTAATCAAAATCCCATTGCTGTGATTTCTGCTAAGCCCTTTTCTTAGCCTTGCTATAACACAATACTAATTTAGGCCAATAAGCCTTTGCCCAAAATTGAAAAATCACTTCCCTTCTCATAATGTGGAACTCTTTTGGGGGCTAGAAACTACAGTGCATTGTTGTCCTGAAAACCCAAAGCATCCTTTCATCCTTTTCAGCTTTAATGATCAATCCCTTCTTTAAAAAAGGCTTTCTGGCCACTTTCCAAATCTGCAGGAATCCTACAACTCCAAATGGGAGTGCAATTAAAACTGTCATAAAATCAGCAACTATTTTGTGATTCTGCTCTGAACCAAGGCCAACACACTCAGTATATTTTAGAGTGGTACTATATGGGCTCATTATTCTGCCTGGTATGGGAAAACAATAACCCCACCAATAAAAAAGAACAACGGACAGCTTTGAAGAGCAGACAACTGAAGAAAAACAACAGTTGGTAACATCAGGCTTGTTTTTTTGCTAATGCCATAGGGTCAAATTTAAAGGATTGATTTAAAGTAATAACAATACCTTATTTCACCATTCATTTGCTGTTAAACAACAAAAAGAAGAACCACTAGATGGCAGAAGGGAACTCATCAATAACTTTGAATGCACCATGAGTTTACAAGGTGCAATTGAACGCACCATTAAGTCCCATCTGTGTTGTTTCTCCAACAACTCCGACGGCGGCAGTGTCCACGGTGTCTCAAAGCTCAGCTCGTCTCCTCTGTGTCTTCAGCTGCAGACTGTTGGACGTCCCGCTGTTGGAATCCTTTCCAGTGAAATACAGACACACGTTAGAAGCTGTCAGCATTTTAACCGTGTTTAATCCAGCTGCTAGCTAACGGTAGGATACTATTACCTGCTGCCAAGTGTAATATGAACTAGCCTCACATGCAGCGATGCTTCTGTTGCCAGTAAAGTTCGTTTCGGAGCACCAGAGGGCAGCGCAGGCATTTAAGTGGTACCACAACGAGGCACCAAAATCTGTGTTGCCATTTGGTCCGGAAGATACCGGTCATATAGGAACTGGTGCCATATTGACAACAGGTTTTGGTACCCAACCATATATGTCAGTCATGTTTTAGTCCTGAGTGATTAAACTGAAGAAACAAAGCACATGGCATCCATTGACCCACCCCGTGTTCACGAATATTAATGAAACATGGTTTGGCCAAGGAGACTGCTATATTCGGTGTTGGGAAGGATACTTTCAAAACGTATTTTGTTACAGAATACAGAATACATGCCCACAAATGTAATTTGTAACGTATTCCGTTACGTTACTCAATCTGAGTAACGTATTCTGAATACTTAGATTACTTCAAGATTACTTCCACATTGAATTGCGTTTTATAAGTGTAGGAATGCGGCTATCACATCCACCTTACTAAACAGGCCTATAATGGTGTGTTCTTTTTATTCCAACTAGCTGAATGTGTACCTGAACAAGCAGATAGATTATTGTATTGGTAGTCCCGAACTGCATAGCCTACTACAAAAATTGAACTGCAGTCTAAGCTACCACAAGCTAATTTTAGCAAACGTTAGTTAGCATGTCAAACGGGGCTTTAGTCTTTAAACGGCTCTGGAGCTAGTACATCAGCACCTAGGAGAATATAAAGTCGCACGTCAATGTTAAAATAGCAAGGGGACCGGTAAAACTACAGCAGACGACTACCCTTGGCTAATTAAAAAAATAACTTACTTTAAGATGCTTCTTCAGGTTGGAGGTGGAGTAATTTGGAGCTGAAAGGAGGTTGGTTGCTGGCAAGCAGAGGCTGCACGGCACAGTTAGCTGTATTTCATTCTCCCTGTTTGTTCTTTAATGTGAAATGCTGTTTGAATTTCCAAGATAGAAACGTATTGCTGCCCTGTCTCTGTTGTGCCGGTTCCGACTCCATTGTGACTGATCACGCAAATAGCAATTTTTTTCTATTTCATATCGGGGCTTCTGGAAAATGCATTAAGTTGCCTTAATTTATTCAGAGTGAATAAACTCGTGAAACGGAGAAGTACTGTCATGTAATCCATTGATTTTAACAATGTAACTGTATTCTAAATACCAACTATTTAAATTGTAACTGTAACGGAATACAGTTACTCATAATTTGTATTCTGAATACGTAACGCCGTTACATGTATTCTGTTACTCCCCAACACTGACTATATTACAGTATAGTGTAGACTAGACTAGAGCATCCCCAGCTCCTATCTGAGAAATGTCGCTTCTTGGCATCTGGCCTGCTGTGTTGTGGTTGTGAGTCTGCATCAAAGTAGTTTTATACATTTATTTAGTTGTATTATTCTAGAGTTGCTACCAGCTGCGACGGTGACTCTGGTATTGTTTTGTCTCTGTGCTACAACCCTGGCAGGAGTCATTATGTTTTTCGGGTTGTCTGTCCCATTCCCATTCGCGAGAGCTTCTATTTCTCAATTTCTAAACTGTTTTGTTTTGTACATTTTGGAAGTCAAAGGTTAAGGGTCCCCGTGACATCACATAACACGTTTTTTAACCATAACTCAGAATTCCTACGTTAATTCTGAAAACATTCAGACAATTGTCTAATAGGATAAGATGATGAAGTGATGCAATTTTATATACAAGAGGTCAGGAACAGATGAAGTGATGCAATTTTATATACAAGAGGTCAGGAACAGAAGGGGAGACATTTGGCCAGATAATAAGAAACAAGAAACACCTTTTAATAAATTCCCTTAAAGTCTTCACTACAACGAGTCTGGACAAACATGGATGTAAACTGCAACTTGACTGGTCGGCTAAGGCTTACAACTGCAAGGCGGGAATTCTAGTTTTCCCCTTGTTAGTATGAGTGTGTGTGTGTGTGTGTGTGTGTGTGTGTGTCATCATGGCAAAATGGGTTCCTGGAGACACCTACTTTACCAGGAACTACCACAGAGGTTTTTTAGTACTTTGCTAGGTGTTTACATGTCTGTCTGTTGGTCTGTCTCTCTGTCTCCCTGTCTCTCTGTCTGTGGACAGATTGTGTCACTGCGATAGCGTCCCAACCATGCATAGGGTAGTGATGAAACTTTACAGGTGTGTAGTTGAGATTTAAACAAAGGATAGAGATAGCTAATGCAGTGGCAGTGCCCTTGCCAACTGTACACATGTCCTGCACCTACCAATGCATTAGCATCTTTTAGCCTAAAATATAACCGAGGCATTGTTAGTATGATCCAGTTAGTATTCTAACTGAACCTGTAGCAGCTTCTCCCCACAGGTCGCTCAAACCTCAGAAAGTCAGTCAGACTTTTCTCCTGCTCTGAATACAGAGCAGCACACAGGGAAATAACATGGCAAGCCACAAAGCTTTTTTTTCTTCTTCAAATGACCCAACTGCCCCCCCGCCCCTTCCTTTTCTGCAGATGAACATGAAAACAATTTTTCGACTATCATTCTGCTCAAACATCCAAACTAGAATTCAGAGCACGCAGACCACCAAGGCCATGTTCTAGAGGCAGAGCCCTGCGCCACACTATTTTCTTTATCCCATCTCCCGCCCACATTTGCAATAAACATTTTATCATTTTCCCCAAATGGTTTTGGTGATATTTGTGTTTTGGTAAAACAGCGCCCTCGCTGGTGCATCAGTAGCATTTCAGGTTGAGAGGAGTCCAGCAAGACAAGAGACAGAGGAATTCCAAATTCAAACCCCACAAAAAGATAATAAATTCAGATGAACTTCTATGAGAGGTTGACGAAGTAAATCAGAAACGCACCACAGTGCCGCCACAACTGCAGGAAGTGTTGTGTCAAAGTGGTGTTTGTGAAAAGAATGTCACTCTCACCTGACTGCTTTCCTGTTCGGTCCATTTCACGGTAGAAATGAGAGATGCGGCGGTGTCTGGAGAGTAGAGCATATATATATATATATATATATATATATATATATATATATATATAGTTCTGCTGAAACGGAGACTAGCTTATTGCGGGACTGTGCTGCCAGCCAGACAGACAGACAGACAGACAGAAACACAGTGGCAGAGGTAAAGAAGAAAAAATAACCAAGACATTTTGAGTGGAGGAGGACTATACATGAATACGTTTGAAGATGTAAGGTTTGTTGTCATACACTGACAGATCCTTACTGACTTTAGATTTTTGATATCACACATTAAGTTACCACATTTCATTTTGTAAAATGAATAACAAAGAGACATTGAGTTTATTGTATAGTGAAGACAGCTAGTTGGAAACAGAATCACACATCACTGGAACATGAAAAAATCCATTTTAATTTCACATCTACAGCGTCTCAGTCTGATGAAGGAAATGATTCTTGAGATACACAATAGCACAGATTTAAGTACCTGCAGGATAGCTTCACATGGGGTTTGATCATTAAAGACCGAAGGCACTGCATTGAATCAGGATGTAATACTGAACTATATAACAAAGAGCAGACATTCAAAGTGAATCATTACAAGTTCCATACAAAGAGCCACAGGTAATTGGACTGGACTTTTACTAAGCTCAGAATAGCCATAATGCACATGGTCAATTCATTTGAAAATGAACTTTTTCACTATATTCTATTCTGACATTGTGTTCTTGGGGGTTGTGAAAAAAAGATTTCTGGGATGTCGAAACTTTCAGGTAGGGGCTTGAGCCACATATTGTGCTACAGGTTGGAAATAGCTGTTCTCTCACTCTGTATTTCATGTGGAGACATGAAATACAGACACCAGCCTGATGAAGGCAAGATAGCCGTAAACCTTTGGTGAGGAAAGCATGGTGTGCTGGAGAGGAGTTGTGCCACGTGTTTTAATGCAGATGGACATAAATTTGTAGCCTGACGTGGTCCTACTCAGATTCTAGTCAGAATAGGAGTCTGATGCTGCTCCATTGGGCTGGGATTACGGAGCGTGTTTCAACCCAACCAGGAAAGAAAATACCTCTGTACTCAATTGGACAGACCTCCAACCAATCAGAGCAACGGAGACAGACGTCACAGAAGGCAGGCTTTGACAGAGTAAAGGCGGTGGCGGCAGTTTCCGTGTCGTGTGGACGGGCGTGGCAATGTGTCTACATACGTGACCACGGTTCTCTGTTCCTCTTTTAAAATGAATGCGTCGATATCTTCGATAACAGACACGATGGCAGCCATCTTTGTCGTAAACAAATTCAACCCAAACGCTCTTTGGTGACGTGGTTGATTACGTTACTGTTGATCATCTGTCCATCATCGTATAAAGCCCGCCCTGACAATTTGATTGGTCCAAACAGCTCTGGTTCGAGCATAGTTGCTCCACAACGGATCAAGTCCAGACCAAACTTCCCGACCTCAGATGTTGTGGGCGGGGCTAAGTTCGGCTGGCATCCAGGCTAATACATTTGTGCTTTCACAACACATTCTCACTCTACCATCGTGTAAATACGGATGTTTGTCATGTGCCTTTGGCATTTGGTATTCGCGCTAAAAGGCTCCTTTAGCGAGTTGGGAGTGAGAACGGGATGGCTTTCATGAACTTTATAATTTCTTTTCATTTTCTGACTTTTAATATGAGACCACAAAACTTCAAATAAAAAAATACAAGTGACCCAAGAATTTTTTTATGTCACTGTCTTTCATCGTATGAGCGTTTTCATTATATATGTTTTACGTTTCTCATCCTCACATTGAATAAATATGGCTTTCTCAGTTTTAGAAGAAAAACTCAATTAAGTACAGTTTTGGACTTGAGGAAACGATACATAAGCTGTTCTTTTCAGTCACATATTGGGCTATGTGCGTTCAACTGTATCATCCAGGTTTCAAGTGTGATGCTCAAAAAAACTAAGCAAAACCCATGCATCCAATTTCTGAAAATGAGAGCATGGCAGTGAAAGGTAGACTTACATCAGTCTGGTTTTGCTGAGCAGCCAACCAGCACAGCCGCACAATTATTTCTTATTTCACATGCTTTTGATATTTCATACCTGTTTCCTGTGATTGCCTCTAGGCATGGGCCGGTGTGAGTTTCTGACGGTATGATAACCTTCAGCAAAAATATCACGGTTTCACAGTATTGCATCATTGCCATTACAGCTTTAAAATGTATTATTTTGAAATGCCTGTGTAAAAAAAAATAATTTCCTTCTTCCATTGAACACAATAGATTTTATTGTGAAACACACTGCACACTTGCAGGGAGATGGATTTCTAAAGTGCACTTTCTGTCCTTGACGACTCATAAAAAACAGCTCACACCACAGGAACGGCACGACGGGAAATTTTTGTGGTTTTGAAAACGTGACTTTTTCAAACCGCGGTATACCTTGAAACCGGTAACCGGCCCACACCTAGTTGACTCTGAAACTGAAAAACAACATATGTACTTGCTTTAAAGCTATAGTGCGTAGTTTGTGTCGCCCCCCCATGAGGAATTCTAAATAACGACAACAAAACTGTCGGCGTGTCCACATGATACAAGCCTTCCGTGATCGCACACACGCAGTTGCTAGTAGCCAAGCAGGACACGGAGGATTAAAAAAACATGATGGACTCTTCAGAAGAGGTCATTATCTTCTGCTCGCGAAAGTCGCCGGACGCCACGATCTTCTGAACAGAGCCTTACTGAGAGATCCAGAGAGAGTTGTGTGGAGCTGATAGTCTTAATTAGCTTTGTAGCAACTCATTTGGCAATGGCTTGAATGAATGAAACGGATGTTTATTTATTTTAAAAAGTTACGCACTAAATCTTTAAAATGTTTTTCTTTCACATAAAGATATTAAATAGAAATAGAAAGAAACATCATCACTGACTCCTCTCAAAGACACATGAAGGACATACATTCTTAAAGAACTGCGAGCTGTGCCTCTCTAAATGGGTGACTTGGCTTATTTGGCCACTTAGCAGATGCAATCTAAAATCCAGCCTCAGATATTGGCCTCCAACTGCTCCACCTACTCCTCTGGCTCACCTGAAGCCATCTGTCGAGAGGCTGCAAAAGACCAATAAGAGACTGCGGCTTGCAGCCCTCCTTCTCTTTCCTCTTTTATATTAATTACACAGTGTAAGCTCACATACCCATTGGGATCTAGATTCTCTCTTTTCCCCAAATCTCCAATCTTTTCACCATTTCTTAACAGCTTAATTATGTTTTTACCGGCTAACAATGAGAGCAGGAGACTTTTGCAACAGCATGGATGTAGACAGATTAATGCTGAGAGAGTTGAGTGTGCTAATTCTGCTAATGGTGTCATGTTTGATGTAGATATGTATGTAGGTGAAATCAGGGCCTGGCTATAGCCACTTTTTTACTGCCAAAATATTTGATATGGATATTAATAATGTACTCATGACAGACGCACATTTACATGCACATAATATTCTGGTTTTGCCCTTATTCCTAAAAAGACGATATTCCGACTAAGGTGTTTCCATGGCTAATGAAAGTGAATATTCCACTAATATTCCCGTTTACATGCAGCTGTGCAAAACAGAGCTGAGCATAAGCCGTAAACAGGCCGTAAACTGTTGCAAACTGTGGTAAAAACCCTGATTGAGACGCACATTCCGAATGCGCTCTAAACATGTCCAAAGAATTCCTCTAAAACCTGAATAATACCGGCATATCCCATATGTCTTAATCGGAAAATGCTATATTTGGAAAAAAGGCCTCATTCGGAATATCCAAATGGAATATGCTCTTAAATATTGTCATATTTGGGAAAAAAGTGGAATATTCGTGTGCATGTACACAAACCCAGTGTGGCCAAGTTGTTCTTTCTCGCAGGACTCAGTTAGTGATCCTTTTATGTGTATGTTAGCTAAACTAGCTAGCAATAGCAAAATTCCTCAGTACTTTGCCAGGTATATGTCTGTCTGTCTGTCTGTCTGTCTGCAGACAGATTCTGTCACTGCGATAGCGTCACTACCGTGCAACATGCAGTCACCAAACCTTTGCGGAGGGGGTAGGGAGTAGAGCGGTTGTGACTTTTAATGTCTTGGGTTTTCTGGTTTTGTTTTAGTGTTTCTCATATTTTAGAAGAATGTGAACATTATGCGCAGCTGAGAGGCAGCGAGGGAAGGAGACAGAGCGAGATGATGATGTCACACAGAGGACCAGCGACGTGTGCTCAGAACAGCTTATGGATCTGAAAGTTATCGTCCCTTAAATCATATAGAAGTCCATACATTGTGTGCAAGGTTGAAATTGCAGACTAGTAAATGTAAGGTTTTTGGTTCAATTCCTGTATTTGGGTTGGATCGCGTTCTCCTCTAGAGTGAATTGAACTCTAGTACTCTTGGAAGCGAATCGTTTTCACGCGGAGCAGAGTTTGGTTGTTCGGTCCTCACCAGAGTTTGTACAGGCCAAAAGTTTGAACACACCTTCCCATTCAATGCGTTTCCTTTTTATTTTCATGACTATTTACATTGTAGATTCTCACTGAAGGCATCAAAACTATGAATGAACACATATGGAATTATGTACTTAACAAAAAAGTGTGAAATAACTAAAAACATGTCTTATATTTTAGATTCTTTAAAGTAGCCACCCTTTGCTTTTTTATTAATAAGGGAATAAAATCCACTAATTAACCCTGACAAAGCACACCTGTGAAGGTAAAACCATTTCAGGTGACTACCTCATGAAGCTCATTGAGAGAACACCAAGGGTTTGCAGAGTTATCAAAAAAAGCAAAGGGTGGCTACTTTGAAGAATCTAAAATATAAGACATGTTTTCAGTTATTTCACACTTTTTTGTTAAGTACATAATTCCATATGTGTTCATTCATAGTTTTGATGCCTTCAGTGAGAATCTACAATGTAAATAGTCATGAAAATAAAGAAACACATTGAATGAGAAGGTCCAAACTTTTGGCCTGTACTATATATATATATATACCATGTAAAAGCCATATTTGTGTTTGAGGTCACTGTGTTGTAACTGTAAGCCTTTAACCCAGATTTGGGAACATTTTCTGTGTATCTATAATTTCTTGAGAAGTATTCACAGCCCCACTATTGGAACAATTTATTAAATGCTTAACACTATAATAGGCTAATTGTTGACAGTGGTTAGCGAAGGTTAATGTAGCTTTACAAATGAAGCTTGATATTGAGAGACGCAGCAGAGAGGCAGCTAAAGGAACTCACAGAACTGGTTGCAAAGATGCAACAGCTGATTGAAATACCTAGCAGCCAGTTTTCACACATTGTGAGTATTTTTGTCTTTGCAACTTGTTAAAGTTGCAATTATTATTATATGAAATCATAATATTAGATTATAGTCCTCTATTATATCTACATTTTAGCTTATTTTGTAAATTAGGATCCAAATAAAATAAGTGCCGCCAATTAAACGTGTGCATAATAACCAACACGTCCTCATACCTAAACGACAGAATAGGTCGATTGTCATTGACTCCCAGAACCACGCTTACAGTAAGACTGTTCTATTTAAAGGAGAGAAGAATGTTTGCTCTCTATAGGCCTTTTCTGAGATAAAATAAAATAGAATAAAAACTCTTTGAAAAAAAATGCTCTACGTGTATTGGTTTGATCAGATGAGATGAATTATGAAAGGAGCCTTGTGTGGCTCTCACATTCGTTTGTTTGTTTTCCTCACTCTCGTTTTCAAGCCAATCAGATGAATTGCCGCCGATGAATCGGCCGAAAAAAGGCCGACGCCTGGCGACGGTGTGGGACACACCGCACAAACTAGGTCCCAGAGGGCAGCAAAACAAACTATTGTTGTATTAATAAAGAAGTCAAGCACTAACCTCCGGCAGGGCTTCTATTTTTGCCGGAGAGCTCCGCAGCAATTCAGCACAATGCAGATTCTACGGGACAGGAAGTCGAGCACAGAAACGATATAAAACATCCGGTTAGAGCCGCAGCCGTACCGCAGTTGGTGGAAATGAGGGGTAATTGGCCTTCTGCCCTCATTCTGTGAGCAACCGTGATGTGATTTTTTTTTAAAAGGCATGGGTCTGCGGACAGCGAAAGTGAAAGTTGGTTACATGGCTGAGACGTTGGAGGTGTGCACCTCGCTGTGGCTCCTTTTAGTTCTTTACTCCCTGCAATATTTCAAACTGATCCGCTGTCAAAAAATGCAAAAGATGAATGTTGTCTTGCTTTGTAGACGCATTTTTGATGAATGACACACATTGCATTTTCATACTTCATAATACAAGTCAAATTGTGTTTTGTCAGTTAAACGTTTTAATGTGAAGGTGGAGCAAGGGCACGGCATCTGGAATTATTTTTACCGGCCATTATTACCGGAAAGATTTAAATATGTCGGACTTTAACAGTAATAACCATACAACAGAAACCGTGGCGTGGACAAGGACAAACTATTACATAACACATTGTTTGGATCCATTTTTGTCTCCCTCTCTCTCTCTCCCTCTCTCTCTCTCTCTCCCTCTCTCTCTCTTGCTCTCTCTCTCCTTTTTTTAACCTTTATTTATCCAGGTATTCGGACAAAACACAATAAAAAGTAATATGAACATTAACACAATATTATGATGATTTATATTTATTTAAATATATTTTAAATATATATTTAAATATATACATATATATATGATTTAAATATATTTGTATGGCAAATATGAAACACAACTATGAAAAGAAAAGTTATTAAGCAATATGCAGTCTAATTTTAAATTGATATTCATGTCTTTGAAATCAGGGATTACAGAGTTAAATCTCTCTCTCTCTCTCTGTCTCTCTCTCCCTCCCTCTTTCTCTCTCGCTCTCATCTCTCTCTTTCTCTCTGTCTCTTTCTCTCTCTCTCTTTCTCTCTGTCTCTCTCTCTCATCCCTCTCTTTCTCTCTCTCTCTCTCTCTCTCTCTCTCTCAATTTTCAATTAAAAATGCTTTATTGGCATGAATGTCAGGAAAACAATATTGCCAAAGCATCAAGGATAATACAATTCAACAATAATAAGATGAGAAAAAATACAAATATACAATTCATTGTGTAAACTTAAATATATAAAAAATAATTAAATAATAAATAAATAAATAATAAAAAGAAAATAATGTAATAGGAATAATAATATTAGGAAAAAACAATGTGTCTGTGTGTTTGTGTGTGTGTGAGAGAGAGAGATAATTACTTTGTATGGGGTCCATACAGAAACAACAGTATATCGATATAAAATCCTAACTGTCTCTCTTTGTAAAAACGTTAATGCTGTGTTTATGAGCACCAACCAACAAAAGTAACATATTATACCTTTAAAGATGCTCGGTGCTGCAAATAAATGTTTCTTCTGTTCCAACAAATGTGGTCATAAATCCCAATCCATCATCTGTGTGTTCTGTGACGTAGAGACACAGCCCCAGGCATTTGGTGAAACAGCACTGAGTCATTTTACACTTCTACTGGGAATCACAAAGATTGGTGAGAACAAGAGTTGTTATAAAATACTAGGTTATCAGTTTTCAGACCCTTTAATAAAGTGTAATAGAACCATCATGGTGGCACGACTGCTCGAGCTCCATGTGACTTTTACTGATTGTGTATTTAAACATTCTGCGATTATTTCAGAGATGTACAGTAAAGGATTTACTGACTACTGTGACGGCCACGAGGGACTCGGCACATACAAAGCGAAAGCTCTCGTCCGTCTCCTCGCCACTCTCTTGAGTAATCCCTGGATTTTTTTCTGAAAGTGGGAGAAAAAAAAAATCAATGAAATGATCCAGTAATTTATTCACGAGGATATTTCAAGTAACTTACAAAAATGGCTGATGCACCATCCGATTTAAAGTGTAAAGTGTGGGACAGTCATATCCAGTTCAGAAGGGCATGCGTTGCCCTCTGGGGAGGTGGACACCAGCCAGTGCCATCCACAGTTTGTTGCTGCTCAAGTGTCCAAGACAGCACAGGGAAAAAAATAGGCTGAGGCACTCGCCTTTAGTGTGTTCATCTAGCTCAATATTGGAGATTGACAGAGGCCTATTTGCTCTCACGGCTGTGCTGCTTGTTGCTGTATTAAGGCTGATTGGCTAAAGGTTTCGGCGTGTCTGATTTCCTCCCACAATATGCTTGCCTTCCTATGTCTCCTTATCAGCAGCTGTCAGCTGAAACCCATTCAGAGAGGCACACAGTCTTATCATAAATGGTGTAATGCATCCTCATGGTGCCGGCCTTTTGTGCTGCTTTTTCCCTACTCTGTGTACACACTCCCACACAAAGCAGATACGGTGGACAAGTTCATTGGTATGTACACAGTGTTCTAAAATAAGGCAAGAGGTTAAAATAATATCTAAATCCGGAAATTCTGGAAAAAGGTGAGACTGAAATGAATCACTCCTGTCTCATGGCATTTTCTGCAGCAACTCTTTGAGATCCTGACACGCTGTATCTCTCCAACCAGATGGTGGGTCTCTTGGAAGTTGTTTTCACAGGGGTTTCATTTTGCTCTACAACTAGGCACCACAAGCACAGGGAAATAATATTGCCATTAGTATGCAAAGAGATGCTAAGGCCGTGTTTTTTCATAAACCTTGGGCTGGTTTGCTCTGACTCATTGTCAGATTTCTGCCTGACCGAAGTGGGTAATTCAAGCGAGGCCTTCTTATGGGACACCTAATTTGCAACATTAAAATCAATACTGTATAATATCTGCAGTTATTGTGGTCCTAGTGTTTGTGTTGAATCTAGCATCCCAGGAGACTCATACACTCAGTGTGAAATACCCAGTGTAAGACAGTTTGGTGGTGAAATTCCCTCCCCTTTCGCTAGACCTCATGGGACCCTAATTCGTAAAAAAATGCACGGTAGTGAACGGTGAGAGACAAGTTATTTTTTTTTTTTTAAGATTATTTTTTGGCGGCTTCTTCCCTTTATTATGAGGTAACAGTGGATAGACTTGAAGGGGGTGAGAGATGAGGGATGACACGCAGCAAAGGGCAGCAGGTCAGATTTGAACCTGTGCCGCTGCAGGACTCTGCCAACATGGGGCAAACGCTCTTACTGGATGAGCTAGAGGCCGCCCCGAGACAAGTTATTTTTTGAACCCGTTTGAGTTGAGCCATGGATTACAAATATGATGTTCGTCAATTTAAAGGAACACGGCGACTTATTGGGACTTTGTCTTATTCCCCGTATCCCCCAGAGTTAGATAAGTCCATACATACCTTTCTCATCTCCGTGTGTCCTAACTCTGTCTGACGCCCCGTACGAGCAGTAGGCTAGTTGGAGCCGGTTACCTCCAGGATCTGTGCTAAGCTAGGCTAGATGGAGCCGGTTACCTCCAGGATCTGTGCTAAGCTAGGCTAGATGGAGCCGGTTACCTCCAGGATCTGTGCTAAGCTAGGTTAGATGGAGCCAGTTACCTCCAGGATCTGTGCTAAGCTAGGTTAGATGGAGCCAGTTACCTCCAGGATCTGTGCTAAGCTAGGCTAGCGGTGGGTGCGTCAGACAGAGTTAGGACACGCACGGAGATGAGAAGGGTATGTATGGACTCTAACTCTGGGGGATACGGTGAATAAGACAATAAGTCGCCGTCTTCCTTTAAAAGATCATTTTTCAATGTCGTATGACCACTTAATTTTGTGTGAAACCGCTCAGCTAACTACATCTCTCGCCTCGCGCAATTTACGTCACCTAGCTTGATGCTCGGCCTGCTCGCTAGCTAGCTAGCTTAGCTCTGTTCCACAACACATGTAACGTTATCTTACCTGCTGGGTTTTATCCAGTGAAGATTTATCAGCAGAGAAGCGTAAGAAGGAGTGAGATCCTCTGCTCTTATGAGTAACGTTACATCCCCGGCACAATACACCCAGACATTGTAGCTTCAGCGAGACGTCACCCATGCGACTTTGAAGTGTGTAGTCTTTCTAATTACATATTTTCACAGTCTCATACTTCAACAATTTAACAACTAACTGAGACTTTCTTGACTTGCAAAATTATCTTTTAAACTGACATCATATGTGTAATTCATGGCTCAATTCAAACGGGATCAAAACATTATTTGTTATTATTATTTATTAATAACATGCCTCACTGTCGAAAACTGCCGGACCAAGGTTGGACGAGAAGAGAAGAGAGGAGGGCAGGGACAAAAGCAAAGCAGGGGATTACACCAAGAAAACCAATATCATGGTCAACAAACGTTAAGCCATTATGTGGAGGTGTGTGTTATATCGTCATGGTTTAGGTCATCTCTACCCTGCAGAGGGCAGGTAAACACCAATAAATGCTGGATACCTTTTCTGAGTGAATGCCTTTATCTAATGCCGAGGATTTTCCATCCACACAATGAACTTGCCTCTGCACAGGGAAAAGAGTTAATGTGCATACATTTTACTGAACATGGAAATAAACAACATGCCTCTGCAGGATCACAACCTTACATATACTGTGTTTAGGCTTAACATTTCAGCCGTCATTTTGATGGGTTAGGGTAGGGCTCTGTTTGTCTGCATGAAACATTTCTACATGCTTCAGGCCTGAGAAAGCATCAACAAAGACATTTGTATCATGTGTGTTTACACATGATATGATTCGTGGTTTCATCATTCCAGTTTAATAACACATTTTTGGGACATCTAGGTGGATCAGTGGTCCAAGAAGCACACAGTGTAACCACAGTGTCCCTTGTTCTACTACCTTCCCCCGTGTTTCCTGTCACAGTCTGCTGTCAGGTATCAAATAAAGCCCAAAATTGCCATAGAAATGTTACAAATGCATCAGAGGCCGTCACGTTAGCTTGTGTGACAGGTAGTGAAAGAACAATAACTACTGTAGGACGCCTCGACAAGTGACAACACACAGAGTGACATCTTCAGCTCTATTGTCAAACTCCCACATCTCAGCATACAGTGTATGTACTAGGTCTGCACGATATGAGGAAAATATGCGATACTGATATTACTTGCCATAAATAAATATTAAAGTGTTCTCAGTTGTGCTGCTTTCAGTATTCTGCTAAAACACAACAAATGAAAGGAAATCATTTCCAACACTATTTTATTGAACAAATTGAACACTGATCAAAAAGGCACCACTAACAAAAGAATGATAGCAAAATTTTTATGTGCAGGTTTGACTGATATTTTTGTCAATTTAAATCCAATGATGATGGATTCAGGGTGAAATAACGTATACTCAATAAGGAAAATATTACTGTGAACACAGCAGGGAGCAGAGGAGAGCTGCTGTCAGCTCCTGCCTTCTGTGCAATCTGCAATGTCTCACTCGTTACATGTCCATGGTCTCACCGTAAGGCAAAACTAGTAGAGCTCACTCCTGAAGCCAATCATGCTTTAAACTGAGGTTAGGACCTCCTACCTCATTAACATATGGACACAGAAATACATAAATAAAAAAATTTAGGTGGACAAAAATGTAGAAATACATTTCATTTCATCCATTTATTTATTTATTGTTTTATTTATTTATTTATTTCAGCTTTTATTTATTTATTTATGCATTTATTTATTTATTGAGACTTAAGTCATGTTCCGTCTTCCATACAACACTGCAAACACATTTAGATGCCATTTTATTGTGGTGTTAATTAGGGTTGGGTATCGTTTTTTTCAATACCGTTTTTTAACGTGCCTGGAACAGATACAAAAAAGAAGAGCACAAAACAACAGTCAGCAACTGTTTATTGCTAAGGCCATATGGTAAAAATGAAATGATTTATTAATAATGTAATAAGTATAACTTATAACAATAATTTATTCCACCAGTAAATTGCTGTTAAACGACAAAAACAACCACTAGATGCGAAAAGGGTATTTTACAATAACTTTGAATGCACCACAAGGCTTAAGGCTAGCAGTTTCAGTGAACGTCTGTGTTGTTTTTCTTACAGCAGCAGCTGTAGTACCTCCTGGTGTTGGAATCCTCTACAGTGAAATACTGTCACACTTCACACCGTTTAGCTGTCAGCATTTTAACCGTGTTTAATCCAGATAGTAGCTAACGGTAGGCTAACGTTACCTGCTGTCAAGTGTAGTGTTAACTAGCGTTGCATGCAGTGATGTTTCTGTTGCCTCTAATGTCTCCCTTTCAGAGCATCAGAGAGCAGCGCGAGCATTTCAGTGGCAACGAAATGAGGCACCGAAATCCGTGTTGCTGTTCAGTCTGGTAGACACCGTTTGTTAAGGCACCGGTGCTGTATTAGCACCGGGTCTCGGTACCCAACCCTAGTGTTAATAAGCATATGCATCTCCTAACATCTAGATTTTAGTAAACAAGTAGCCTAGTTGGAAGCTGCCCTTGATCGGCCCACTAAATGGATGGAAATAATCACACTCATTGCCCTTGGCCAGAGGAGACAGGACCAGTGCTTGAAGATCCAATAGACAGGCGTATTATTAGGCCCAGACTGCGACATGTTTGACCTTTTAGACTCTCCACGCTGAGCAAAAAGAGGATGTCATGAAGGTCAGAACGGGTTGCAATCAGCTAATAACAGGGAGGCCTTCATACTTGTCTTCTGAAGAGTTGGTCTTGAAAAGTGTTTGTGAGTATTTATTTGGAATACCTTTCCCTGTGCCAGGCAACTGTATTGACCGTCAGACAGCTGCTTCTGCACCATAGCCCTTACTGTTTGGTCTGTGTGAAGTGAAATGAGTTCTGCTCCTACTATCGATTTCTCTGTAATGGCTTAATATAACTAGCTACTTTTTAAGTTTACTAATTCCAGTATGAACGCCCGTCACAGGGGGATTACCTATGCATTTACAGCCTTTGTCTTTAGATGTACTTTTTCAGTAAAAGAAATATATATATATATATATATATATATATACATATAAAAAAAGTACTTTTTTATAGCCTTTAATTGTGACGTTGTGCAGTGGGGAACAAAAACAACACCACGTATACACATCAATATATCATCATCATATCAATTAATTTGTATTGGGACAACCCAAATATGTAAATAAATTTGTATTTATATTCAGCCATGACAACGCCAGTTCAAACACACTGCATTCAATATAACGTGCCAAATTAACATTTAGATTTATTTACCAAATGACACACATACAAAAAAATATCATTCAGCGTTACACACCATCAGCATGACAAATTTAAATTTCTGTAACTCAGATACCGGCTCTAATTCTGTTCTCTGAACCATCAAACAGAGCCTCTAGCTCCTGCCTCTGTTTCCTATTTTCTTTGTAACATTTAATAGGGCACTTTTATGGCTAAAATGGTGATCCTTTTTCTTTTTTTGGGGGGGGGTCATGTGGGCTGTGTGTATGTATGTTAGGTTAGCATGTGCTTAACTAAGCTAAGCAAGTTAGTTGTAAAGTTAATTAACAGTAACTTCTAAATTGTTGTGATTTTAAATCCCCCACAAACCCCCCTGCAGCAAGCCGGAGGGGAGGCTTGTGAGTGGGATTTCTCTTAAGTGGCTCGCCCGCCTACGTGCTCACATGAATCACTGCATCACTTTGGTTTTTCACATCAAATTCTACAGAGGCAAAACTATGCAGGGGCAAATCTGTATGACTTAAATCCCATTCTGAGCTCTGGAGGCATGTCCTCCTCCCATATATGATGAGGTCCAGCAGCACAGCCATTGCATGTGCATGTTATTGACCATGCTGGATCCTTTGGCAGTGAATTTGTAAAGTCATGTCATAGGCTACCATCAAGGGGATGACGGAGAAGTGGCTTTAGTGTGGTGCTTGGCAATCACTCTGTCTGTTTCCCAGCTTGAGCTAGAGGTGGAAGTGTGGTCATCAATATTCTCTCTCCCTTATATGTCCCCCCAGCCTTTCCCTTCCAGTCTTGTCCCAGACAGACAATCACTTTATTAGATAAGGAACAGTGGACCCACCAACTCTAATGCATCGCCTTGATCAAAGTGAGAAATGGCATATTCCCAGGTTTCTGGCGCTCATCAAGCTCCAGAAACCTGTGAAAATGCATGGTTTATGAGATTTATTCATTAACTCTAAATAATTATATATAATGATAGTGCCTGGTGATATAGAGTGCTGCAGGGATGACGTATTTTTGTCGGCTGACCTGGAAGTTAGCATCGCGCTGGTTCCCTCAACAATAAGCCAATGGGAATCTTCCATTAGATTTATGGATTATTGCAGAAAGTAAGCTCTATGGCAAGCCAAAGTTTAGGATTCTTACACGTTTTGATCAGCAAGATAATCTTCACAAATGAACACCATTTTATTTTATTTTTTACTATTTTTTAAGTGTAAATGCAATTGCCAGAAGTGAAAAGCTAATGTTAGGCTATAAATTAACTACACCACTTACTTTGAGTCTCATGTAGACACTTGTTAGCAGCCAGCCTTTTTAAGACAAGCAAAAACCTTTAAAATGAGTATTTACGCTCGTACTTTATGTCGTAGAACACAACGTGAAAATGACCTTATTTTAGGTATTGTTGTAGTCAAGGCCACCTAAACCGAGAAGTCATCTGCAAGACCAGAGTGTATCGAGACCGAGACAATATCAAGACCAGACCAAACTTAAACACACAGCTAGCTAATATGTATAGCTATTCTCTAAATCCCTATGTGTGAGGGGTGAAGAGATTTCTGAAGAGTTTTGGTACAGAGGCAGATTGAATACGTTAGCTAGTTAGCTTTGCTAGCGTGACTTACACTTAGCTTACCTTTCTTTAAGCTGCCTTACTAAGTGCAGATAAAAACATAGACATTATATAATGGACCAACAGATCCCGTGTCTCTGTCAGAGACCAGTGAAGTCTATTAGAAGCACTTTTCCGGTGATGGCTGAGCGTTACTGAGCAGCCTCCAACTGACAGAGACGACGTAAATGTGACGTGAGCAACCTGTCTGAAAGTTGTAAGTCTACTGCCTGCCAGCTTCTCCTGTACTATACGGTAATTCCTCTACTATGTGACAGTAGGTTGTGTGGTTATGACACAATCGTTAGCCTATTTTTACAAAAGCGTTTGCTACGGAGCCATAATGTGAGATACAAGGTGATGGAGCCTTTTATACATTGTTGTGTTTCTTTAGAAATAAACAATGGACAAATAGAGTCTTTAAACGCTTCAGATGTAAAGTTATTTGCTGTCAAAGTGACGTCAAAATGAATGGGAGTCAATGGAAAGCTAACGGGAGGTGATGGCTTGTTAGCATCAAAATGGCTCCATAGGAGCTACGGGTTGTTGACAGATGCTCTCTTACCCCCTTGGATAAAAATGTTAGGTGGTCCCAGCTGTCAACGTTACATTGCAGAAATGTCTGCTATGTGTTTTCTTTTAGATGTTGTTTTGCAGATAAACTCTTTAAAAAATATAATAAATAAAATGTAATAAATAAAATGTTATTACCGAGGATTTGGCTGACATCTCCCAGACAGCCAGAGCTTCTTCTCCTGTCTCCTATTTACTTTGGGAGTGTGTGTTAAAGGAGAATTCCGGCCAATTTTTACGTTAATCTTGATCGCTATAGCTACGCGAGTACTTTCGATAGAAAAAAACCCGACCCAAATCAGTGCAGGTAACACGGAGAAGCTGCAGCTACGTACTACAAGCGTCCCCTGAGCTAAAACGGCAGTGCTCGGGGCAAGTTTTAGAGTGCCTTTGTGCCTCTTAACAGACACAAAATGCAATTAATATGTCTGTGCCACAAGAACAGGGCCCTTACGTGTCAACAAGATGCGTTTTCAACTCAGACATTGTTTAAATTCACCTACCCTGGTCCCTGTCTCGATCCTGCCAGTAGCTAGCTTGCCCTGCTAGCTGATAGCCGTTAGCTGCTAGCTGCCGTTTGGTGAGTGTATTCAGACAGGCTTCTGTGATAATCATCCCAAAAACAATCCACGGAGCGGTGGTGGCGTGGCTATGTCCTCCAGAGGACAGGTCATGTCACGTCTTGAAGTGTATTCCCCTAAAAAAAAAAACAATAGTGCGGTAGTAGCTGTTAGCTGCTAGCTGCCCTCCGTGAGTGTGTGTACAGCCAGATAGCTGTTAGCCGTTAGCTGCTAGCTGCCGTCCGGAGAGTGTATTCAGCCAGGCATCTGTGCTAATCATCCCAATAAAAATCCACGGAGCGCCCGGTGGGTTGGTGGATATCCTGCATAGGACAGATCATGCCTTTGCAGCGAAAGGTTTAGATTATTTCCCCCTCAAAATAGGTAATTGAGCACTGTAGTGGTTATGACCATATCAGTGACTATGTAATTACATGGAAACGGGATAAACGATGTCTGTGGCTTGCACAGTAATAGCGTTACTGAAGCCTAGCTGTTGCATCGCGCGTTGTAGCAGAAAAAGGTAAACAGTAATTTGCAGATTGGAGCGTAGTGTGTGTGAAGAGTGAAAAGCGGAGTTGTTTATAACGGAATAAGCTTGGAGTATGAAGAATATAGCAGATATGCAACACACGGAAGAGCCTTTTGCGTTTGATGGTCATCCTTATTTATTCGAACCAGAGTATACAGACGAAGAACTAGCCTCAAGAGTTGGAAAGAACGAGACTGACAGACAGAGGGGAAACAGGCAGATGAACTTGCTGCTCCAAGCACAAGCTAAAGGTAGCCTTCAGTAACTGGGGGACATAGCCACACCACCGGGCGCTCCGTGGATTGTTATTGGGATGATTATCACAGATGCCTGGCTGAATACGGCTAACAGCTATCTGGCTGTACACACTCACCGGAGGGCAGCTAGCAGCTAACAGCTACTACAGCACTATTGTTTTTTTTAGGGGGGAATACACTTCAAGACGTGACATGACCTGTCCTCTGGAGGACATAGCCACACCACCACCGCTCCGTGGATTAATATTGGGATGATTATCACAGAAGCCTGTCTGAATACACTCACCAAACGGCTGCTAACGGCTATCAGCTAGCAGGGCAAGCTAGCTACTGGCAGGATCGAGACAGGGACCAGGGTAGGTGAATTTAAACAATGTCTGAGTTGAAAACGCATCTTGTTGACACGTAAGGGCCCTGTTCATGTGGCACAGACATATTAATTGCATATTGTGTCTGTTAAGAGGCACAAAGGCACTCTAAAACTTGCCCCGAGCACTGCCGTTTTAGCTCAGGGGACGCTTGTAGTACGTAGCTGCAGCTTCTCAGTGTTACCTGCACTGATTTGGGTCGGGTTTTTTTCTATCGAAAGTACTCGCGTAGCTATAGCGATCAAGATTAACGTAAAAATTGGCCGGAATTCTCCTTTAAGGGGGGGAGGTGGGACAGGGAGAGGAGGTTAACAGTAAAACATTTCATACTAGAAATGAGTCAAATCATTTCAAATTAGAAATTAGTCAAGTTATAGGTTGCATTTGAAGCAGGAAGTTTTACATGTAATCACAGTAATGATGTTAACATATACATCAGACAATACACAGGCAATTTAGTGATATCCCTGCAGTTGTGGTCTTGACTGGTCTTGAAATAAAATCCACAGTCCTCTTCATCCGAGACCGAGACAAGACCGAGACCTTCAAAAAGTGGTCCTGAGTCTCAAGTACTACAACACTGATTTTAGGCCTCCATAAACCCATTCAAACAAGCCACTGACTTTGAGATGAGGGAACCAGAAGTGCAACAATGCAACTCTCTTCCTGGTTTTAGGACTGGTTCCTGCTGCCCTCTATTCTGTACCGGGTTAGTACAAGTCTAGTAGATACTCTGATATGATGATACTGATTTGTATTGGCATGGCAGATATTCGTTGGCTTAAATTAAAGAAATAGTTGGACATGTTGGGAAATAAGCTGTACTGCTTTCTTGCTAGGAGTTAGCTTAGCATAAGTTCCCTTTCAACACGCAAGCATGTTTTTTTAAAGTGCACACTGACTTCCCATTACATTGTGTACCTATAACAGGTTATCCACAGGGGGAAGTGACTGAATGAAACCTGTGACAACATTTTTGCAATTTTGACAAGACACAATAATAATAATAAAAAAAATAATATATATTTTTTTAATTTAAACTATTCATTCATTTATATATTATTTTTTTTAAATATAATTTTTTTCTAAATTACTTTAATTGTGTTAATATGATAAAAGGTTTTATAAGGTTCATAATTGTATTAAGAGGTTGTACCAGGATAGGTTTACATGGTTTAATTTTAAAAAACACCATATTTTTTGTTGTACTGCACATTGCTGCAGCTCCTCTTTTTACCCTGTGTTGAGCTCTCTGTTTTAGCTACAGAGTGAGACATCTCACTTCTGTTCCATCTTTGTTGGGAGTCACACATGCCCAGTAGCTAGGTAAGGACTACTAGCCAGTCAGAAGCAGAGTATGAGGGCGTGCCCTGACAGTACCTAAGTAAGGACTACTAGCCAGTCAGAAGCAGAGTATGAGGGCGTGCCCTGACAGTAGCTAGGTAAGGACTACTAGCCAGTCAGAAGCAGAGTATGAGGGAGTACCCTGACAGTACCTAGGTAAGGACTACTAGCCAGTCAGAAGCAGAGTATGAGGGCATGCCCTGACAATAGCTAGGTAAGGACTACTAGCCAGTCAGAAGCAGAGTATGAGGGCGTGCCCTGACAGTAGCTAGGTAAGGACTACTAGCTAGTCAGTTGCAGAGTATGAGGGCGTGCCATGCTAGCAGCTAGGTGAGCATTATAACGTGTGTTCCAAAGTGACCACGTTTGTCTCTGAAGTAAAGGCTGGACTACAATAGAGCTGTTTGGAGCAGTTTGTGAACAGTGTATTCTATTGGAGATGGTAAGTCACTTTGGGGTGGACTTTGGGCTTTTTCACTTTATAAACCTAATAAAAAAGATATATAACACTATCAAGGAAAGGGAAAAGCCAAAAAGCATAATATGAGCACTTTTAAGTGTCTTGAGAATTACAAAGACATTACAGTAGTTGACAGTCCCATTTTCCCACCAAAACAGGCATTCTGATTCTGAATGTCTGTCTTTCCACCATTTATACAAGACAACATTCACACTCTGTCTGCAGAGAAGGGGGAGGGAGAAGATGGAGGAGAAAGGGCACGTAAACCAGCAGGGGTCATTTTCGGCCATCTTGAGCTTTTAAGTCTTAAAGCGGTGTGGGAGGTCACTGAAGGATCTGCACAGACTGTAATGTAATGCTAGAAACAAGATTATCTTGTTTATATACAGACGAGAGGAGGGAGTGATAATGCAAGCTTGTTTTTGTGTTGCTAATTATATTCCAATCTTCGCATCAGATCAATACTGCTGTCTCATGCACTTCAAAAAAAAAATGTCCCTGAAAAAGGAGAATCTTGTAGGAATATTATGTTTAGCAAAGTAGAACACAACTGATTGACGTAGAGAGGGTACATAACACATGTTTGTCATTTTTGAAATACCAGCTATTATTTCTGTTTCCCCAAATGCTGGTAACAAGTACAGAATATGATCAATATTTTTGTCATTATGTTTTCACACGCACATGCTGTTTCCGTCAAGCTTGAATAGAAACCTGCTGTTCTTCTTCGTGGGCTTGAGGAGCTTTGATTTGCTTGTTTTTTCCAGCTAAAGTGTTCTGACACACACACACACACACACACACACACACACACACACACACACACACACACACACACACACACACACACACAGATAAACACACGCGGCTCTCTCCAGGTCAGATGACAGCTGAACAGCATGATCAGATGTTATCATGATCAGCTTAAAATATGGGTTTGTAATATGATTTTGGAGCCATGCATACAGTTTCTACAGTGGACAAAGCTGGTCAGTGAGGTGATGGTTTAGGCCACTTGCACAAGCCATATACACACTGGGCAATTAAAAAATAGGGGTGGCAGTCGGACGTCTTGCACTAAGGAAGGAATTTTTCATGCATCTCATGCTAATTCACTAAGTTCCACTTTTACCAACCCAGAAAAACGCTTCACAAAGTGTGCAGCACTCCGAAGATGAAAGAGAAATCTGTCAAACGTGCAGAATGGTAAACACAGTCCTCATCAGGGCTGGATGCTGTAGGTTGGTACTCTTTTTGTTGCAGAGAGTACCAGAGTCACCAATTATCAGAACATGTCGAGGTACAAGGTACACAGAGTTTCTCCATTTCCAACCCCAGCCCAAAGTAACTGAGTAAGCACTTCAGCAAAAGTCTTAGTATAGACAGACAGGCCTGCTCAGTACCTATACATGCTATAATGGAGAGATGTCAGAGTCAGGGGGCTGCAGCTGTCGATGGACAGGCACCTTGCTCAAGAGCACCTTGGCAGTGGCCAGGAGGTGAACTGGCATGTCTCCAGCTACTAGTCCACCACCATACTTTGGTCCATATGGGGACTTGAACTTGTTGTTATTTGTGAGGGACATCCTGTCCGTGAGCCATGCACAGTATGTCAGGCAATCCAGATGATCCAGACTAACACTAATGTTTTATCAAACAGCTGCCCACACACCCAGATACAAAGTAACGTCATCATTCATTTGGACTCTTGTTTCTGGCCATTTGGCGAATGTAAACCCAATATTTACAATTTTTTAGCTCTGTTTTTGATCTCCACCAACTCCAGAGGGAAATATCCGGCTCTGAAACTGCTTAATACGGTGTTGAGCAGTGGCAGACTCATGCACTTTCATTTTCAGGCTTATAGAAAATCGACCTGGAATGGATTTGTAGATTTGTGTCTAATCGCACGCTTGGCTGTTCATACCAGACGCTCATTTCTCCGTGCCGGTCACAAAACGATATTTCTCCTCTACAGGACGTCTCTCTCTATCTCTCTCTCTCTCTCTCGCTCTCTCTCTCTCCCAGTGTGTGTGTCACTCTGTCCGTCCGTCGGTGTCGATCTCTCCGTGTGCCTCATCGCATGTCTCACTGTAACTGAGATGTCAAATGTTTTATTTTGAAATGTGTTTTAGTTTGTAAGATACTCGGCTGAACTGTGGCCTTCCTGTATGTGATTCCCTGCCTGGCTTGACCCATTCACTGGCGGCTCGAGGGAAGAACTAGAGGAGAACGCTGAAACGATCGCTGCAGCGCCGGCGTGGACTGACAGATTGGATAACATGGGCGCCAAAATGAAAATCGCTCCACTTCACGGTGCTCCGCGGCTGTTCGCAGCACTTCAGCGCGCGGTGTGTTTCGGCTGTCACTCTCACATCCATTTAAAAAAATACCTGTATATATGACAGGGCCTATAGACATCCTAATATTACTCCTTATTAATATTACTTATTGATGAGACCAGTTTAATCCCAAGAAAAAATTTAATATTGACATCAGCAGTGTGCAAACCAAGATAGCATCAGTAGCAATTGTTGTAACACCAGACGCAGAGATGAGCAGACCTTATCCTCGATCTTATAGAGGCCACTCTGTTTGGAGAGTAAGCACTTTTTATTCTGACCTAACCGAGGGCCGCTGTGCTTGCTGAGTGACAGCAATTTCTCCTCATTGCCCCATCTCTTGTTGAAAAAAATGCACACAATGTACCTGGCTCTTTCTGTCAGCCCTTTTATGTGGGACAGATCTACACTACATACAATGGTTGCCAAGTAGCCAGCGATGTAATTCATGGGTCCGCAGGCTTTTTAAATCCATAAAAAGCTTTGCCTGCCCTGAGTTCTGTCAACAGCTTTACATTTTCATCAATTATGTCCTCCCGACAGTCAGTGATGAAACTGCTGGCAAGTAGCACTGTATCAGCACAGGGTTATCTTTAGTGTCAGCATCAATGCCTATGAAGAGTCAAAAGCCACAGAATTACCATATTATTATCTCTGAAATGAGTAAACAACGGAATCAAGATTTACCCCATAATCTTCCAGATTTGTGTTCCAGAGGGGGGATATTCTTTATTATTACGTATTATTATTATTATTATTATTATTATTATTATTATCATTAGGGGATTAGCTGATTTATAGTAACAGAGTTACAATTCTCCTCAGGTTTTTTTCATTACCATGAATGAAATTGCTGTGATGCTGCTGTGATGAGTGAGTACAGTGAGTGCAACATAATGAGCTTGCTAGCTTTATAATTGAATCACCATAGCACTAAAAACCAATGAGATAACTGGATGTTTGTTATGAAGTGCATTTGCATGGAATGATGGCACTATTGCTTCCCAAAAAACCCATAGGAGTTTTTGCAGCGAAAGATGATACATGCTCGCTGACAATGACAGCACGTGTCGTAGATCTTCCGTATAAAATGAGGTTAATATTCTGGTTTGCTTTACAGCAATGAACTGCACCTGCAGTTTTAGGTCAGTAACACAAGGCATAGTAATTGAGGGTTATTATAAAATGACAAGATTATGCACATATTTTCTAACCTAAACACATTTCAGTTGTCCCTCAAACCTATTCAACCATAGATCCCCTCAAAAAGAATTCATCACTTTATCTTTAGTCCATTTCCTACTTTTCTGACCAAACTGCCCTCTCACCCTTTACATTTCAAATGACCAGTATGAACGATGAGCTGCACACTATGCCTTGACCTGGGTTTGTTTACCAACGTTGGAGAAGAATATAGAGCGAAATCCCCTCCATCAACAATACAATCTCGTGTCATTATCTTGAAAAGCCTTTGAAATACAGGTTGGCTAGCGGCTCACTGGAGTGGAATAAAGTGGGATTAGCTGGTCAAATTGAAAATGAGGTTGTGTAATTTCATACCTGAAAGGAAAATAGAAGAAAAATATTCCTGGAATGTGTACATATTTTCATCATGATCATTAGTGCATAGACACGTCTTTTTGAAGAGCCTAATGAATACAGCGAAGCACCCTCGTGAACTGGTTAGCGTGATGTCGTACGCACAACAGTTTGTGTGATATCCTACGGAATTACGGCAACCACCGGACACATGACAGTTAGGTTTAGAGTTCTTTACAGTTCAATTTAGCCAAGAAAAGGTGACTGGGAGCTGGGTACAGAGCACCGGGAGGTTGCGGGAGTTTCAGCGGGCGTTGCGGTGGAGTTTAGCCGACAAAAGGTGAGCGTTCTGCTGCGAGGACGTTAGTTTAGGCACCAAAACGACTAGTTAAGATTAGAAAAAAGATTGCGCGCGGATCTTTGCAGCAGTCAGTGACTACGTTTACATACAGCCAATAACCCGTTCAAAACCGGAATATTAGCAATAACCCGGTCGCGCACGGCCATGTAAACACCGGCAAAAACACGAATATGCTCATATTCCGGTTTTTAAAAACCCGAAAATGATCCCTGGGTTAGCCCTTTTCTAACCCGAAATTTTGGTCATGTAAATGCGTATCGGCATATCCCCATCAAAAGGAACATTGATTTGTGTTCTGCGCATGTTCTATTCGCAAGGAATCTTGGTCTTTTGAGTAGAGGAACTTCTTGTATGCGCCAGAAAACATATTTATAAAAATAATTATATTCTATAATAATATAGTTATATATATATGTCAATGCAGAAAACCTGTGCGCAGTATACCGGAGGTAAACAAGAAGTAGCACTGTATGGCGAGACGCAGCACAGCACCACACTTGGAGCGAGGAGGAAACCAGTTTCTTTATTAGTGTGGTGAAAACCAGGAATATCATGTCTTTTGTTGACGGCAGAAAGTACCGAGATAGTGAGATTTATAAGAAGGGGACCGAAAAGTTATTGCGTCTTAAGGTTGTCCGTAAGTCCAGACGCTAACCGTGCGTCACCGTTTACATCGGGATATCGCCAATTGATTACAAGTTCCATGTATACAGGAGTAACTCTCTCTGCTCACGCATGTAAACGGGTTATTCCCAATGTTTCAGAAACCCGAATAGTGACCTTAACCCGACCATAACCCGAAAATTGAGAGCTTGTAAACGTAGTCAATGTGGGGCATACAGTAATAGATAGGTAGAATATGTACGAATGGTTCATGAGAACAGCCTGAATACAGGCCCCACGCCAGGAATTGGATTACTGGGATTATCCGTTGATATTTAGCATTTTTACGATCATCAGAATCATTATTTTTTGCATCCATTTGCCGATAACATAAATACATTTAAAAAAATGTTAACATGTCTACGTTTCAGTCCATACATGCACCGTCCCCCCCTCTCTCTCTCTCTCTCTCTCTCTCTCTCTCTCTCTCTCTCTCTCTCTCTCTCAAATTCGAATTGCTTTATTCGCATGAAGGTCAGAATTTTCTTGTTTTGCCAAAGCATCAAGGATAATAGAATTCAAGGATAATAAGATGAGAAAAATACGTACAATTCATTGAGTAAACTACAATATATAAATTTAAAAACAACAACAAGAAAATTATAGAAAAAAAAATGGTGTGTGTGTGTGTGTGTGTGTGTGTGTGTGCGTGTGTGCATGTGTGTGCAACAATTAATTTGTTTAGGGTCAATAAAGAAACAACAACAGTATATTAATATTAAATCTTATAAAACCCCCACTTTCTCTCTCCATTCCTCTACCTCCCTCTCCCTTTCCTTCCATCTCTCTCCCTTCTCTCCCTCCCTACCTCTCTCCCTCTCCCTCCCTCTCTCTCTCTCTCTCCCTCTCTTTCTTTCTTGATGGATGCGAAGGATGAAAACGTCTAAATGTACAGTAAACGCTCTCTTTTGCAGCATTTAATTAAACGGATGCTTAAAGGCATGCAAACTAAGTTTGGTCTCATTCTAAATGTTGACACTGTACTACAAATGCATGTCCTCCTTGATCCCTAATGACGGGTATCAGTCGATCCTTAGATTGGACAGAGGAGTGTATCTGTATGCAACAGGCAGACTCAGTGCACGTACAAACAGTAGCTCTAGCAGCGTGTCACCAACAAACACATATCCACCGAGTTCAGAGCCGGCGAGTTCAGGTCATGGATCTGCGTGTGCTCTCCTGGTGCCTGTCACGCTAAAGAAAAATGTGAAGGCGCTGGGAGAAAGCTGCAGAGAGGTGCTTACTGCTTCATGTTGATAAGGTCCTCTGGCCCAGTGCTACCTGCTCCCCCCCACCGCTCCTTTGTTGAGACTTTTTAGTTACTGCGTGACCGGCTCGGGGGGGGGGGGGAATCCCTCACCCTCTCAGCAGTGACACATCTGCGATGCGGGTCCTGTGTGTATGTTTATGTAGTCTATATCCACTACGTTTGAGATGGCCAGGGGCCTTATTAGGATGAAGTCAACCAGCTGAAAGGTGGTGGGAGGCTGATTCAGAGTTGAGTTGCGTGTTTGCTGGGGGTTGATATCACATCGCTGTGCTTTAAATGGGTTAGCCTGGATGTGTATGGTCTCGTGAAGAAATGAGGGCGGCTCGGGCATTTGCAGCATATTAAATGGTTTCTGCAGTACGTGCTCCTAATGTCATTCTCAGGGTGGATCAGGTAGAGTAAAGCAGACTGGGCTGCCCGCTTATTCTACTCCGCTGAAGCCAGCACTGTACAACATACAGCAGGATTCACCTGACTGCTCAGCATAGAGCAGCACATTATCCAGTTGCACAGAAAGTCCCCTGTCAGGTGATGTCTGCCTTTTAATTCATGTTGTGTATGTACTTGGGACAAAAACAGACACAGCAGCTACTGTAGGTCTGCTAGTATAAAAGAGCTTCTTTTGAATTATTTATGCCAATTTCAGCTCAGAAAAACAAAGACATTTATAAATATCTGAAATATCAAACCCATGACTTTCCAGGTACAAGTCCAAAATGGCAAATGTACAACTCCAGTGGGAAAAAAAGTAATTGCAAGTCATTTGAAATTCAGATTTTCACACACTGAGGCAAGTATACCAATAGATATTGCACTAGATGTGGATTTCTTCCCATCATATCAGTATCGGAGTCATTTAAGAAGCCATTCCTGGGCACACAAATGTATATTTTTTGTGTTTGTTGTTTATGTGTGTCAGTGTAGATTATTGTTATTGTGCTTGTGTGTGTTCTGCTTGCCAGGTGTTGGCATTGCATTTGGTCCGGTGGGTGTGTTTATGTGTATGTGTTATTTAATGTGTAGTATCGCTTTGCCAGACCTTCCTCCACAGCGCTGCGGAGGAAGGTCTGGCTAGTCCACACAGCATTCCTGGATGGGAGGAAGACGTGCTCTGGTTTATTGGCATTTCTTTAAACCAATCACAATCGTCTTGGGTGGCACTGAGTGCCGGACGGAGCTACGGTTCCTCTGCTAAATAGCCTCTGGAAGAAACTTGTTTTGGTGGAACGTGTGTACGTTCAAAAGTAGTTTTAGTCGTGCAACAGAAAACTCAGATTGGACAGATAGTCTAGCTAGCTGTCTGGATTTACCCTGCAGAGATCTGAGGAGCAGTTAACCACAGTCCTCACAAATCCACCGGAGGTTAGAACACCAACACAAAGGAAGAGCCTGAGCGATCCCGGAAGTGGAACGTCGTGGATATAGACTATTGAATGGGTAAAATGGTATCCCACAGTCTGCTGTTCTTCAGCACAGACTTCCACATGCCGAGCCAGTCAGCCGTGAGTGGGCCGATGGATCAAACAAACGGTGAACACTTCATGGACTGGTAAATAGCATTCTCTGGGCTCTTGGGAAGCGCACTGATTTCATTGACTTCAAGAGAGGTGCAAAAGGTCGGCGATAGAGCTTGGAAGAAAGAAAATGGCCATGTTACTGGCTGTGTGGACAGTGGCAATGTTTTATAGAAAGTGACTATATGAAAAACAGCATGGCTTCTTTCTCAGCTCACTCCTCTTGTACACCTATGATAACCAATTTCCAATCAAAACTCACCCTTTGCCTGCATGCTCCAAAGTCATTTATCTGGGCTGTGATATAACTCACTACACATAAAATACAGAATGGTAATGACTCAAAGGTCAGAGGCAGTCCTGCTGGAGGTGCCATTTGTTTCTTAATACCCAGAGAAACTCTAACATTATTGATCTCCTGCACCGCATGACTTTGAAAAGTAATTACTAGGTTATGTATGATGAGATTTTCCTCCCCAAGGGATGACTTTATTACTATAATATAACATCCTCTCTCCACCCCTAAATAAATACAAGGTAGTCGATACAGCATGCCAGTTGTTTGCATAGAGAAAGGATGGGCCCTTTCAAAGACAGGACCAATTTATTATTCGCATCTATAGAAGGCAGGCAGTGAAGGGGTTGGTAAAAGAGCTAAACAGGAAGCATTCTCTTCAGAAGCCCACAAGCATCATATTCTTTCACATTATACACGGCCCATCTGTGTTTCACACTGATTTGTTTGTCTCTCATAGGGGACCCAACCTATTTATTCCTAAGAAAAATAAAGCTGTTTTTTTTGTATATGGCTGCCTTCAGAGGGAAGATTCTTTATTAATCCCACAACAAGGGGAAAATTCACACAGCAAACGATAGGGGGGAAAAGTACAAGACACTCTAAAGATAAACAAACAGTAACTGAGCAGCTGTCTTGGTGCTTATCAGACCAATCTAGAGGAAGGCTGGTGACAGACAGAGGCAGCGGAGAAGGACAAAGTGGGGCGAGGTAAAGGATGTGGCAGAGAAGAGGAAAGGAGGGAAAAGTAAGAGAGCGATGAGAGAATGAAATGGTAAAATGGGATGGAGCAAGGCAGGAGCGAGCGGCCGAGTTATGATTGCTATGCTCCATGCTGTTTCGCATGGCTCCTCTTCCCAATAGCCCAAAGCAACCAGGCCTCAGATTTGGGCTGCCAACCAAAAGGTGGATATCAGCATTCCTTTGAGCCTTCCTGCCTCCTCCCCACCCCCCCACCCCCCTTAACCAGACTTCACACACGCTGCTTCTATCAACATAGTCTGTGTGTGCCGGTCTTTGAAGTGCGGGCTACGTGACGCTTTTATGCAATTTTGAATTCTGTTTTGCAGGTTACGGCAGTGGTTTTAATTGTCAGTTACTAAGGTCGTACAAAGCCAATTGTGGTCGACCGCCTCACATTGGGCATGCACAATATGAAAATGAATGTGAAAGTTTTAAACAGATTTTGAGGTGGGTTATTCAAAGCTCAGCTCAGTTGAAACTGTTACATTTTTCAAACACTATCATCATTTTCTAAAATGCCACATGAGAAAGTGGCAGCTTATATCTCACACTACCGGTTGTGTCCAAATGTAGACATTTCCAATACCTTCTTCCAATGTGAATGCTATTTAACCCTCCCTGTCTGTTTGACCTTTAAAGTGACGTAATTTTTCATCTAAAGATCATAAATGACTTGTCACAGCAAACAAGACTAACAGTGAAAAGAACGCTATTTTTATATAGTTTTTATTAATGCACAGAATGATTTACGGTAGACAGCGCTACAGTAACATATTCTGACGGGTCAAAGATTTCGGTGTAACACCGGTAAAGCCTGTGTCAGTGTATCCAGCCAGGTAAAATGTAGCAGGAGATTTCTTTTTATAGGCCTAATTGTATTTTCATGTTATTTTGGAAGATATCTGTTGTAGTTATGGCTGATACTGGGGCAGGGCCATCACAGGAAAGAAGGAAATTAAATGAAGAAGAACTAAAAGCTAAAAGGGAGAGTTAAAGACAACGAGTCACAGCTCAGTCGGGCTTTCAACAGATGGAGATAATTACGGGATTTCGCTGCCTTTTTTTGAGATTGTGGCTGGAGGTCCTTGGAGGGACTGGTAAATGATTCAAAACTGACCCCTGATTGGCCCTCAGGTATGTAATACATGTCTATTTCATTCATGAAATAACTGAGATGTGGTTTTACGTCAGTAGCCAACATTAAATTACGTCCCCCTTCCATTTAGCGCCAACATTTTATTCCTTTTATTCCGTGTTTGTGTTGGCCTACTATTTTCTTTTCCCTTATCCCCTAGAATCAACACAAACTGAAAGTTACATATAGCCACTTTAAGATTTACTGAAGCAGACTGACTGAGGCTTTGACCTCCATTTTTGCAAGTAGTGCCAACTCAATCTTCCTTTTCACCATAAATCAGTATCAGTCAGCCCGGCTTGCAGTGGAAAATAGTTCACAAAGCAAACCCTCATTAACATACTACTAATTTGTAACAGCAAATGAGTTTTCAGAAAACATAATAATAAAGCGTTTTTTAATAATCCAAGTCACAAAATGTTCCAACAAATGTATCTGCAAAAAGTTAACTATCCAGTATCCACTCGTAGCGGCTGATTGAGCAGGGTTAACATGCTTTATGTTCTGGCACTCGCTGTACGTGTTAAGGTTAGGGAAAGATCCTTGTGTTGGTTAATTATTCAAACAATCAAACGTGACTTGTTGCATGTCAGAGCATGTTTGTTTACTTGAATATTTACTGAGAAAGCAAACTGTGGTGTCAAAGTCCTGCTTGGTCCGCTCACCAGGCACCATGCTGAACATAACTCACACTTTGTCAAAACAAATTACTATTATTACTAGTAGACAGGGTTTCATAAACACCAAGCAGTTATATATCACATACGTTACATTTTTACATTCAGAACTCTTTTCCATAGCCTTTACAATTGCGCCTGCGGTGTCAGGAGTTATTAGACAGACAAAAAGAAATAGGCACAGAAGTGATACTTAAGCAGGATAACGAACATAACAAGGACCTATGAGAATAAGGAAGAAAACATATATATAAAGAAACAACATCAGAAACAAAAACTTCCTAATAATAATCCTTGTTTTGATGAATCTCAAAATGAAAGCAATAAACATTTATTGACATCATTATCTGATTAAATGTGAAAAGGTCAGTGCAGTGTACACATGTTTTATTTAAAAAGCGTACGCAACAACCAGTATGAAGTCTTCTTCTATATCGTCCTGTTGTGAATGCTGCTGTTCAGCCCTTCCCCTTCCATAGCGATGCTCTGTATGCGTTAATTTTACCTTCAGCTTTACTGAAGCAGATCAACGCATTGACATGAACGGGTTCATATTACGAGTTCCATGTCGCTGAGCAGCAGTTGTTTAAGCCGCTACAGAGCTTTGTGACACCGGCTACAGACCTCCGTTGTATCAGCGGTAGTTGGTGGTTCAGTTACCCGAGAATAGGTGACTTTGAGCCGAGTACAGAGCACCGCGAGCTGCTGGTCGTTTTGGCGGACATTAAGGTTCAATTTAGTCCACAATTTATGAGCGTTTTGCCGCAATGAAAGTTAAGATTAGGCACCAAAACGACTGGTTAAGATTAGGAAACATATTGTGGTTTGCATTAAAACATTCCTAAGGAACACACATTTCCTTGGTGAAAGACTAGTTTTCCCCTGGGAAGTGAAATCCTCTCTCTGGCTTGAAAGTCCTCTATGTTAACACCCACCCATCCCCCCGACCTCCTCCCTACGCGGCCAGCCGTGTTCTTATACAGCCATCAATGTAGTGAATACAACAAAAAAAGCTTATGAATTACAGTGCTAAACTTTTCGTAGCTTTCTGAACGAATGGTTCATGAGAACAGGCTGAACCGATGCATTGTTAAGTGATTGACTCTCTTTTACTCTGTCCAGCTTTTGTCCTTGTCAGGAACTGTAAAAGGTGATTGGTACATTCCCATTTTATACTGTAAATCAATCTCCCTTTGTGCCATAAATCAATATCAGATTTACTTAAACATCTGACTTGATGGCACACAATTGTGACAAAAATGGATATGGTAATCATTTATTGACATTGTTATAATAATATACATTGATCATTTTAGTAACCTACACCTAGCTGCAGACAGCTTATTGTGATCTGAAAAACATCATACAGTAATTGAAGCCTTTTAAAAGAAGTGCAAGTGCAAGACCGATCAGCGGAGGTGTTTCAGTGAAAGAAGAAACAGGATATAGTGGATGTTGCTGGCTTGAAGATAAATAATAAGTTCATGCAGTTAACTTCCTGGCCCTTACTGGCTCTTTGAGAATGAGCTCTACCTGTGTGTGGAATTACCCATATTCATCATCCACACACAACACACACACGGTTTGGCTACACACTCATAATGTTAATGTCTGTGTCGTTCTGCATCATAAAATCTCAGCACTGCTCTTCTGTTCCTACACACTGCCCAGAGGCCCACCTCCTGCGCTACATCATAATGTATTCCTTTCTATTAATCAACATTAATCTATGCATTATTTTCATTCAATGATTAAAGTTGTGTGGTCAATGGGGGCAACAGGAATCAGAAGGGATTTAGGGCGCTCAGGCTGAGGGTCTGATGTCCACATACACTCCATGGATGTATAATTGTAACTGGATGTCAGATCCCCAAATGGCGCCTATTTAATCCAATGAGAATGCCAAGCCATTCTCACTCAACTATTCACACTGACGCTTGGTCAGTGTCTCTCAGCGTCAGATACTGACACAAGAATCCCCATTTAGCGTCTGTATGGAACACATCGGGCAGAGCAGCAACTCGACCGCGGCCCTGTAAGATGACGTAGTATTATGGCTTTAGTGCTTACATTTTTTGATATTATTAAACATCCGTTGCATTCAAGCCATTGTGAAATGAGTTGCTACAAAGCTAATTAAGGCTATCAGCTCCACGCAACTCTCTCTGTATTTCTCAGTATTACTATGTTCAGAAGATTGTGGCGCCCGGTGACTTTTCCACGCAGACACGCGAGTGAAGATAATGACCTCTTCTGAAGAGTCTGTCATGTTTTTTAATCCTCCGTGTCCTCCTTGGCTACTAGCAACTGCCTGGAGGGGGTTGTATCATGTGGACGCACTGACGCTTTTGTTGTCATTACTTAGATTTCCTCATGGGAGCGACAGAAACTATGCACTATAGCTTTAAGAGAGACAACGGTAGAGAGTAATATGAAAGACCGAAAATCTGTGTAAGGAGGAAGGTTGATGGATGGGTCAAACAACAAAGGACTTTCACCCAGGAGAACAGGGTTCATGTCCTGTTCTTGTCCCGCGTGTTACTTAAATGTATATATTTTAATCCCACCCACCATCTTTTCCTAACCCTAACTAAGTGGTTTTACTCTGCACGTTAAAATATGATGCCAAGGGGATTCTGACCCAGAGCATTGAAAAGTGACGCCGAGGGGTCCTGACCAAGCGCCAGTATGTTGTATGTAGTATATAAGAGTTGGGGAGTGACAATGTGTTGGAATTGCTCGCCTGGTGCTAGGGCAATATTTTTGACCAAATACCTCGATATCGATACCGCAACGATATTGTAGTGTTGACTATTGGTGCTTTCACAAAATATTTACACAATGAGATCTTTGATACATAATCATCAGTAATGTGGCTATAATGACTAAGTGGGTAAAGGCAAATAATAGAACAGTGACAACAGTCTGGTAAGTTCAGAAAATGACATCACTTTACTGTAATGCAGCCTGTAAAACCAGGAAAAGACAACACTTATGCCATATTACCATATTACGATATCCAAAATTTAAGACAATATCTAGTCTCATATCACGATATTGATAGAATATCGATATATTGCCCAGCTCTATTTGGTGCATACACCAAAAAAGTTTCTAAGTTTCCGGCTTTACTTCCGTGATATGCGACCTATTGAATGTGGGAGGGAGCATTGATAAATACTTTTGATTTTGATTTTGAATTACGTAAAGCCCTTTTCTGAAATAGTAACAATAATAAAATAATAACAATAATAAAAGCAAGATCCCACATTGAAAATTCAATGAAATTGGCCAAGTTTGGGAAATAGCTGAAAAAAGTATGTTTAGTTATGTTCAGTTCAGTAACAAAAATGTGTGGATCCTTGATGTTTTTGTGCTTATTGATAGGAACCAAATAGGGACAATATGACCTGTTCTGTGTCTGTATACATTATATCCATACACAGTTTTCTCAGCGTTATACAGGGTATACCTTTGTATCAGTGGAAAGTCTGCTAGCTTTTTGCCATAGCCCCCCTGATATTAATTCCACCAGCCACCACTGCTGTGTACGCATATTATGGGCTCACATCCCCAGAGAATTCAAATTTTCCACTGAAAAACTTTGTTCTTCACCGTTAATTACAGTAGGCCAATGTTTTCTCTCACCCTGTAATTACAATTCAGAAAAACAATTACATATCATTCAGGCAGCATGATTACACACTGTCACTCCAGCCTTCCGTGCCATAATTTAATATTTTGCTCAATGATCACTCAGAGGATTCATAAAGGCAAAAGAGGCTCCCACTCATAGTACATTTCCTAGTCATCAGCCACTCTGCCTGTTGGTCTGATAAATGCTGGGTTGAGGGAGGCACTCTGGTTTGACAATGTGCCATTAAGCCATCCACAGACCCACTCTTGCAGACGCTAGGTGATTAATGTCTTCTCCTTCTCCTCATTTAGCCCTTCAATAATGAACCTGAATTAACAAGCCCTTGCTTCTGGTGACGAGATGGGCAAACATGACGCTTTCTGTATGAACACAAACCCAGCCACAACACGTTGAAGTACTTCTTTTAAACCCTTGAGTTGTCCTTGGGTCAAATTTTACCCGTTTTCAAAGTTTTTTTATATCAGAAATATAGTTTTCTTTCAACCAAATTGACCAAAAATAACTTGGATGCATGCATGTGCGTTGTATGGAAGCCATACAACATTCTTAGCCGGTAAAAGTGATGATTACTTCCATTGAATTGTTGGTGTTTTATTCAATTTTATATTTGACTTAAAGGTCCCATGGCATGAAAATTTCACTTTATGAGGTTTTTTAACATTAATATGAGTCCTCCCAGCCTGCCTATGGTCCCCCAGTGGCTAGAAATGGTGATAGGTGTAAACCGAGCCCTGGGTATCCTGCTCTGCCTTTGAGAAAATGAAAGCTCAGTTGGGCCAATCAGGAATCTTCTCCTTATGAGGTCATAAGGGGAAAGGTTACCTCCCCTTTCTCTGACCAGAGAATTTGGCCCACCCATGAGAGAGAGATATCATGGCTTTCAAACGAGCGAAGCATGGCAGTTGGTCAAGGCCACACCCCCACCCCACCTCCACCTTGCCCTCCCTCTCTCCTCCTCAATAGCATTTAAAGCTTCAGACACAGAAATGGCACATCCTAAGGTCTATATAAAAGAGACTTCAGATACAGTATTAGGGGACCACTAATGTCTATATAAAAGAGACTTCAGATACAGTATTAGAGGACCACTAAGGTCTATATAAAAGAGACTTCAGATACAGTATTAGGGGACCACTAATGTCTATATAAAAGAGACTTCAGATACAGTATTAGGGGACCACTAAGGTCTATATAAAAGAGACTTCAGATACAGTATTAGAGGACCACTAAGGTCTATATAAAAGAGACTTCAGATACAGTATTAGAGGACCACTAAGGTCTATATAAAAGAGACTTCAGATACAGTATTAGGGGACCACTAAGGTCTATATAAAAGAGACTTCAGATACAGTATTAGGGGACCACTAAGGTCTATATAAAAGAGACTTCAGATACAGTATTAGGGGACCACTAAGGTCTATATAAAAGAGACTTCAGATACAGTATTAGGGGGCCAATGAGGTCTATATAAAAGCATCCAAAAAGCAGCATGTCATAGGACCTTTAAAAAAATAAAAAGGTTTTAAAGCTATAGTGCATAGTTTCTGTCTCCCCCATGAGGAATTCTAAGTAATGACAAGAAAACTGTCGGCGCGTCCACATGATACAAGGCTTCGGTGACAGTGCACCGCCCCCCCTCCTCCAGTTGCTAGTAGCCAAGAAGGACACGGAGGATTAAAAAACATGAGGTCATTATCTTCATTTGAGTTGGCTTGTATAGAGGTTTACTCCTCGACCCAGCGGCCGCGGGTTCGACTCCGACCTGCGGCTCATTGCTGCATGTCATTCCCCCTCCCTCTCCCCCTTCAAGTCTAAGCTGTAATAAATAAAGGTCTGAAATGCCCCCCAAAAAAAGAAAAAAAAAGAAACGAAGTGATGATGGATGATAACGTTGGACACGATAGTAAACATTATTTGATTTGATTTGAAATACAGTATAACATATGGTGAACAAAAAAAAATCATGTTCATATATAAGGGTTCTATAAGGGTTCATTAAAGTCCATCAAACTCTCTCCATATCGAGAAGATAATCACGTCTTTTGATCTGTTTACCGAATAAAGAAGCATCCATGTGAATTATTACTTCTTCTGCGGTGTGAGGAAATTGAATCCACCTTGGGCCTAATTACCACAGTGAAACAACAAGAGGCTTCAGCTGTACTGTATTGCAATAAAGACATAACTGGAATCAGTAGAAATGGTAACACAAACAAAGCCTCACCACCGTGTACATAGGTGGGTATTTGGAGGTTAATACGATGCATAACGCAGGTGGAAATTTACATTTCATACACAAAACAGTCTCCTATTTTGAGAAGGGAACAAGGTTTTACATGCTGTGACATTTATGGTTTCTACCTCCATCATTTTTCAATTTTGGCAGTACCTTGATGCTGCTGTCAGGATGTTTGGGAATGCAGCATGTGTTGAATGTCATGTCACGCATAAAATTGGATTCCATTTGGCCAGTAGGTAAGATATTAAAGTTCCACTGCGTACCCTATAAGATAAACAAGCATGATTGCTGTTGCTCGGCAGCATTGTCTTATCACAGTTCAATTGATGTTTGGTACTGTGACCTGAGGTCTATAAAGCATCCTAGTCCACACTCAGAACCTCTCAGTGATAAACAAACTTAGAAGTCAAAGAAAAGTTTTCATAAGTAAAGAAACAGCACTAAGTTGTTGCTGTACCAGGATGTCTTCAATGTTGAGTGAACAAATGTGAAGGCAACAACAGGAGCTTTATTTCGCAGCGAAGTAACTGATGCTGCGTTTACTCAAATGAGTGTAATGCTAGATGCTGTTTTCACTAACAATATAAGTCCTCATTAGTTAAATAATGAAGCTAATTTGATTTGTACGTAATCTAGGGCTGCTGCTAATCTCCAGATTAGGTCAGACGAGGTCATTATCTTGACTCGAGTTTCTGCGCGGGAAATACTCATACTGAGAGATCCAGAGAGAGTTGTGTGGAGCTGATAGTCTTAATTAGCTTTGTAGCAACTCATTTGGCAACGGCTTGAATGTAACGGACGTCCATTCATATCAAAAAGTTACGCACTAAAGCTTTATGTAATGTATTTTAAATATTTCAAATACAAGCTCTTTAAAGCAGTGTCTTACAAATTACATCTGGTTTTTTTCTGTCCAACAAAATACAATTTACTGAATACTAAAAAGTAGTTAAATACGCAAAAGCATTTAATTAAAATTCTGCCCATCTCTGATTGCCAGCCAGAAAGACATCAAGCCACTCACATCAATGAGACTAAATAGCAGCACAGAGACAGACATTTCAACTAAAGTGTCAGCTTTGACCAACAATCCAAAGTATTATAGTGACTGCAATCCAGTTAAAGCTGCCAGGTCCTGCATTCTTACTGCATTGCCTCTCCTATTGCATGTTCTAGGGCTCCTCAGTCACCTGAAGCGTTCCTGTCTGTGCTGAGGATTGCTGAGCTCTGGGGGACAGTGCAACAAGAAGCTTATTTTCCTACTCTGGCCAATTTCTCTGAAGCATTGGCCAAAGCCCTCTGCTGTACACCATTTGGAGGAGCCTTCCAGATTGCGCAGTGCAAGTCCTTACTGAAAACCTATTATTAATGGAAAGGTCAAAGCAGGGTGGGTGGTTAGATAGGAGCAAGCAGATACTGTCAGTTATCTCCCCTTCACTGTCCAGGACCCAAGGAAGTAAAGAAGAAAGGAGCAGGCTCATCGTATTATAGCACAGTATAGCTTTTACTTTGTGCATCGTTGGTGTGCTTCAAGTGGACTGAATTCCCATACATGCTTGATGGTCTAAAAACCTCTCCAGCTGCCAGTCATTGTGATGGGCATGCACTTATCTACTCCGTTCTGGCAAACTGATAGTACCGATATGACAAATGCTGCACAGTTTCTTCAACTAGGGCTGCAACTCTCGCTTATTTTGATAGTTGATCAACCGGTCCATTATTTTCTTGATGAATGGATTACTTGTTTGGTCTCTAAAATGTCAGAAAATGGTGAAACATGTGGATCAATGTTTCCCAAAGCCCAAGATGACGTCCTTGAATGTCTTGTTTTGTCCACAACTCAAAGATATTCAGTTTACAGAGGAGAAAGAAGAAAGCTAGAACATATTCTGGAATCAAAGAATTTTTACTTTTCTTTCATTAAAAATGACTTAAACCGAATATCAATTACCAAAATAGTTGGCAGGCAATAAATGTAATAGTTGACCACTAATCGATTAATTGATGAATTTAACAGCAACAAGGACCGTGTTTGTTGAGTTTGAATTTAAGAATCTTCTAATTAATAAGAATAAATGAACAGATCCTTGTGGTCTACCATTGCTCATCGTTTGCTCCAATAATTAAACTACAGATGTCAGCTGTTGTTCAGCATAGGAATGTATAAGGACATCCCATCTCTCATCCACAAAAAACAAACCATAAGTGTAATCATTTCTGTTTAGTTAATTTAATCTACCCAAATTCAAAGAGGTACTCGGATAATTTAATGATTGCTTCGCCAAGAAGGAATAAGGAAATAAGAGCATGGGATAATTGTTTTTTTGGAAACAACCAGGAAACTTGGATGAATAATTGCTCAAAACAATATGCTCATATATGGCAGTGGATATCATTGCATCTGTACTTTTCTAAAGACTTTCTAAAGCTTTATCAGCCGCAGATTCATCAGAAGTTCCTTTGTTTGTTGTCCATCTTATTTGTCCAACAGTAGTCTTACATTGCCAGACCTTCCTCCACAGCGCTGCAAAGGAGGGTCTGGCTAGTCCACATAGCGTTCTGGGATGGGAGAAAATGTGCTCTGTTTTTTTGGCATTTCTTTAAACCAATCACACCATCGTCTTTGGGCGGTGCTAATCGCAGAACGGAGCCACGGTCCCTCAACAAGGAACTTTGTTTGGTGGAACGTGTACTTTCAAAAGTAGTTTTAGTCGTGCAACAGAAAACTCAGATTGGACAGATAGTCTAGCTAGCTGTCTGGATTTACCCTGCAGAGATCTGAGGAGCAGTTAACCATAGTCCTCACAAATCCACCGGAGTTTAAAATGACAACACTAAGGAAGCCCAAGGCCCAATTTCTGTTGACAACGAAGCAATCCCGGAAATGGAACTTCGTGGATATAGACTAGTTCAAAAGTATCGGCTGTCTGATGGGTCACCATCAGATACCACGGAGAGTACCAATACACCTTTGCAAACATCACTTCTATCTTAGTCTATATCCTTGATGTTGCACTTCCGGGATTGCTCCGGTGCCACAGGATATTCCGCTGGATGCATCTCTTTTCGGCGATGTCCGTTACCTTCCTCTTCCTTTGTGTTGGCGTTCTAACCTCCGGTGGATTAGTGAGGACTATGGTTAACTGCTCCTCAAATCTCTGCAGGGTAAATCCAGACAGCTAGCTAGACTATCAGTCCAATCTGAGTTTTCTGGAGCACGACTAAAACTACTTCCCGAGTTCCTTCCCGAGGCTATTTTGCAGCGGCACCGTGCGGTGCTTAGCGCCGCCCAAGGGGATTGTGATTGGTTTAAAGAAATGCCAATAAACCAGAGCTTGTTTTTTCCCCATCCCCAAATGCTGTGTGGACTAGCCAGACCTTCCTCCACAGCGCTGTGGAGGAAGGTCTGGCAATGCAAGACTATTTCCATCTTAACTGGACATGACCTGAACACTTTTATGAATGTCATCTAAACTTTCTAAAGTTATCTCTTCCCTTTGTAAACATTCAGCTGCCTGCAGACATTTATCTGAGTATGTCTTCCTTACTGCCTCGCTCCTTTCAGGCATTTCAGGCATCCTCCACATTTTATGTACCGCCATCTATTTTAACTGTCTTGACAAGGTTAATGATCTCATAAATGTCTGTGTGTTAGAAATCCCTTGGGCAAGATTTCCTCACTGGAGGAGTTTTCAGTTCAGTTTGGCACTGCCTGGTGCAGAAGGGTCCCCTGCTTTGATCTCAGCAGTTGAGTTAACTGGATGCTGAAGGCATGACAACAGGGATGGCACTATTCTGCTCCATGCAGAGATGTTTGTGTCAAGGTGTTTGAGTCACAGTGCATCATGGGAACAACTGTTTTGCCCCCGTAGTTGTCTGCAAATATTGCAGTGATTGAGCAGCAGCGTCATACATACCGTCTTTGACAAAAATCTATTTAGCAGGTGAATATGCATGAAGTGCATGAAGTATGAAGTGCTCTGTCAAAATGTTTGTGCTATTCAGCCTCTAAGCTCTGTGGAAGAAGTGGATTATACAAATAGGTTGCATCGCAGTAAATCGCTCTCAACTGTGTCTCTCTGTCATTGGTAAATGGATAAATGGATATGAATAGGTTCCCTCTTTGGTGGTGCATTAATCGTGTTAGAGATGCAGATTACATCTCTGTGTGTCTGCATAAATTATTCATGATATTGTAATATATGGTGCACAATTTGAAGTAAACTATTGTTTTAAGAAATGATGTAACTGGGTCAACTGGGTTTTCTCAGATAGGAAAAAATTCTGCAAGAACTGCCCTGATGGTTTCATGTGTCTGAATATATGGCATGTGGTGGCACTCATTGTTTAAAATGGTACGGTGAAGCCATAACACCATAACTCTCTACACATTAATTGACATGAATAAGCCTGCAGCTTTCAGATTTTCCCTTTAATCAAGAGTTTCAGTCAGAAGTGTTGTGTTCCTGTTAAGAAATACTTTTTGTTTTTTAGTTAGATATACTGTGTGTTTTTTTATTTAATTTTGTTTACAAATCTGGCTTGAGGCAGGTCATCACTGGGCAGATAAGCACAATCAGGTCGCTAGTGACGGTTTTCACAACTGCCTTTTTGAGCTGAGCTTCCAGACTCCCTCTGGCCCTCTCACACTGTGAATTGCTCCGCCATCGAGCCACTTTGAGGGAGAATGCCCAGAGTATAAGGAATACAGATGCAGCACTTCAAGAAGCATCACCTTGGATTCAACCTTGTAGCTGTAAATAATTCATCATCAGATGACAACATAGAACAAATCGCCAGGAATTTTGGGATAAGCATCATCTCTGGCTGACTGCAAGGATCCAGAGCACGTGTAAAGGTGTTTTTTTTTTTCTAACTTGACATGATTTAAGATTTTAGACATAACGCAATCTGAACCAAACCTCTCTCACTCAGCGGTCTGTAATCTTATGTGTCTGCATTGTTTTGCTGCATTTAGAGAGATTACTCTACTGTGTGTGGCTGTTATCTTCATTTACAGTCAGTAGTAATGAATGTAAATATTTCCAATAGTACGGGAATATAAGCTATCTTAATATATTCATTAGCTCCAAACTTCGATAAAGGACAACAATGAGTAAAACACATACAGCAGTTAGGAGGGAATTTATAAATATATTAGCGCCTGAGGTTCTGTCCCTTTAAGTCAGCTCTGGATTTATAAAGTTCAGATAACAGACAGATAACAAGGCCCGGGACCCCCATCGACACAGACTCTTACCCCCCCCACCCCCAGTCACCACTCTTTACATTACTGTACATCATGAACGATACATGTCCACTTCATACATTATATATCCTGATCTATTGCACATGCCTTGACATTTTCGCACCTCCTGTACTAAACTATTTAGCCCTTTTTCTGTTATTGTTTAAACAATCATATTGTGCATTTTTATTTTTGCATTTATTGTTTATTTTCATCCCCACAGTTCCATATTTATGTATGCACCATCCACCGAGTTCTTGTGTTACTTACTTAGCAATAAATCCTTTCCTGAGTGTCAATCAGTTATGATCAGTGTTGGGGTAGTTACTCAAAAAAAGTAATAGATGACACATTTATACTTTTAAAAAAAGTAATGTCTTACTTTACTACATTACTCACTGCTGAAAGTAACTAGTTACACTACAAGTGACATTACTTTTGGATTACTCCGTAACATGACCTGAGATGCACCATAACTTACTTGCCAAATAACAATATAAAGTTAAACCTCATGTATGCCAAGATCAACACAAACCTGTATTATATTGAGGACACAGGCTACACAGTATTTCTCTTTTATGCTCTTTAATACTTTGTAATGTTAAAATGTACTGGCGGCCATCCGCTCTTCACTATCTGTATTTTTCCCAGTATGTTTCGGAAAGACGGCGATTCCACGGTCGAAACAGGCAACATTTCCTCCACTGTGTATGCTCCCACTTATCTCTGCTTTGATTAACTGCTGTTTAAAATCAAGTCTTGGCTGCTTGGTTGGTGTCGGCTACAACATGCTCTTTTCATCAGCGTCACTCAGGCTCCGCAAGTCTTTAGCAACTAGCTTAAATTGGATGTTGTGTTTGTGGCGGTGGAGAGGTGTTTCTGGCCTGGGCACAATTTACACTTAACAATGACGTTTTTATCCTTTCGCGCAACTAATATGAAGTACCTCCACCCTTCAAAAGACACCAAACACCTTTTCATCTGATGTCTGAGCCCTGACTCTGATGGCTGAGGATGTCCTAAAATGTACTCCGTACCAATGTTGATCATTTGAAAGAACTACAGGTTTTACCTGTTTTACTGTTACAACATGTTTCACTGGCTGATTAAAAGATGTCTTAAGCACCATGACGCTCGGAGAAGTGTTATGCAAACACGCATGAAAACAGACGTTAGATTTGTTATTCTCTCCTCACGTTATGCAGGTAGTTGAAGAACCTGTAACACAAGTAAAGCGATAATTATTTGATAAGTAACTTGTGATTTCTGAGTTATCAACAGTAATGCGTTAGCTATCTCTGGTAAAAGCATGGCACCTGGACTTGGTCCATGATGGCTCCCCTAACAAATCTATTTTTAACAAAATCTGTCAATTCATTGCAGTTGAAATCTTTTAATGTTGAGAGCCTCCACCTACTGGGTCCAGTATTGTAATTCAGACGTTTGTCTGAGGCTGTTTGGTCTGATACTCTTTTTGTCTGAGGCTGTTCATCCTGAGGCCTGATGTCTTTTTGCCTGATGCCTGAGACCTGAGGCTGTTTATCCTAAGATCTGATGCTGTTTTACCTGACACCGAACACCTTTTCATCTGATGTCTGAGCCCTGACTCTGATGGCTGAGGATGTCCTAAAATGTACACCGTACCGATGTTGATCATTTGAAAGAACTACAGGTTTTACCTGTTTTACTGTTACAACATGTTTCACTGGCTGATTAAGGGAATTACAACAATATAAAGATGTGGTTTAAGCTTAACATCAGAATGTAATGGAACTGGAGATGTCTCCAAAGACCACCAAAGGCAAGAAGGATGGCATGAAGTGCTGTTTAGGTTATTTTTCATCAGGTGAGAAGCATTTGACATGAACCAGCTGTTGTTTTTGGGTTTTGTGTAAGTATATGCTGGGCCCTTCACAACCTATTCTTGCAACCAGTTTTACCTCTGACATTGCATCAGGTCTTGATTTTTTTTGCACAACTGCTGAAGCTAGAGTAGTGGTAGGTAATATAAAAGCTATTATAGTGAAATTAAAACTGTCTTTGCAGTTACATTGTATACATAAATGGCTGCTATAACACCTTAATTGAGCTGTTATCCAAATTTGCATCAATAACGAACTTAAACAGATGAATGGTGCTTGTTAATCTAAAGTGCCTGAAGGAATATCCACTCTGTATTACAGCTATTACTGGAGGGAAAGGGAAATTCAAATATGCGGCTGAATAAATACCCAGTTGCCAATGCATGTCAATGGTCTCACTGGAAGACTCTCCTATTTCGAGCTGCCAACATAAACATGTTAACAAAATACTTCACGGCTAGCCGGAGTGCACAGTGCTGCTGTGGCCTCAGTATTAGATGTTAGAGGGGAGTAACTGCTGTGTACTGCTCAGGGGCGGGGCTAGAAGGGGGGCACGGGGTGCCCCTGAAATATGATTGGCAACCTGTTGCCCCCCCCATAATCAATTGGGCTAGAGTGCTGTCAATCTGACAATTGTGATTTCCATTGGTTAAAACTGCTGTCATTTGGCTGCCTGTTCTGACAATTTTCCCAGCCCTTGTCACATGACCAATTAATGTTTCCATGGTGGCAGACCAAGCTTATAGAAAATGTGTCTTGTATTTGGATATACAATATGTTTAAAATAAAAGCTAGTGAAATTAATAATGAATGTGATATTTATTGTGATGTGATATTTTTTTGGGAAGTTTTATTTAGCGGAATTACATTGTGTTTTTCTAATCTGTATTCCAATAAAAATGTCCCCCCTTACTGATTATTGGTCCCCACCCTGTGCCACCCCACTGGTACTGCTACATTCAGCTGACACTGTCTGTCACCAAGGCGAGGGATCAAATTAAGCAGCTGTGGTGATGTTTCCCTACAGTAGTTCAGGCCACTGAGTGCCACATCCATTCATCATGCAGAAAGTCTCCGCTGCCTCGCTCTCCTCTCCCCGTTCTTTTGCTTAGAACAGGGCTCTTCAATGTTTTTTAGGACCCTTAACTGAAAGAGAGATAGAGCAGGGACCTTTATATCTTTTTAGTGCATATAATACTAAGCTATTAAATTCAAACAATAATTTGTTAGCATGATTTTATAAATCATGTTTTAATGTTAAACATACATGGGTCACAGTGAATCCTTAGGATGACCAGTATCTGTGGATGGCTACCTTAGAGACTACCTTACCTATAGTACAGTTAGCCTATCATCAATGTTTTATTTTTGTTAATGTGTTTCACAAATGAGCTGATTTATATTTGCTAATAATATGTTGGATTCATGTTCAGACATTAGAATTTTTGAAAACAATTAACAATAATTTGGTGGCCCCCATAGTAACTTTGAGGACCCCCTAGTGATCCCGGACCCCATGCTGAAGATCTCTGGCTTAGAGTGTGGGCCGGAGGAGCTCATGGACCTGGCCTGGATTTTCTGCTTCACATATACATCAAATGAACAACTAGGACACATTGATAGATGTAACTTTTTTATAAGTTGGTGAACATTTTATGTAGAGGATCACAACTTTAGCCAACAAGGACATCTCTCATAAGATCATAAGATAAGAAGGTAAAGCACCTTATGACTCCAGACTATGATATTTGAATGAGATAATCAGTAGAGGACAGTGAGTGATAGAGATATCTCAACAGTTCTCCTGCTAAGAGGCTGTGTTGACCTTTCAGAAATGTTTTATGCCCACTCAGCAAAAGAAAAAGAAAAAAAGATGCCCTTCAAGAGCAGCACAGAGGGCCTCTGCATTGTTATGGCCTGGAGAAATAAATTACTTCTTTGCAGAACACAATACAGTGTTTGCAGGTGATGTTCTGTAGCTGGCCCTCTGCAGCCGTCTCTTAGCCTAACTAATGCTGCTTATTCTTACAACTTTCCTATATCAAGAGAACTGAATAGATAATCTTCATTTTTTGAGCGGGAACTGGCATGAAATATTAAATCTCTGTTCAGATAATGTCAGCCTGTTGGTGTTACTCTACCATCAGCTTATCATCACTGACCTGTCTAGTGGTTATGGATACATCCATAATGTTGATAACAACTTCAGCTTTCATAGATGTTTTTCAGAGTTAGATGTTATGAAACAGAAATGAAAAAAATTCTATTTGCATGCATCAACCTTTTAAGACCGAGTTTGGAGTCTGAATAGGGGCAATACGATTTGGAAAGAATATCTAATTCAAATTATTTTGACTGCTGTTATAATTGCGATAAGATTCACCAAATTGAAGGAAATGATCATTTTTGCACCAAAAGATCATGGTGGATTTTTTGCGAGGATATGTGCCATAGAATTAAAATGGATATCAAATCAACGTAGCAGAATGGTCAGAGTGGCATCCATTGTTATGTGTACCGTATAAACTTCTGTATAAGAGAATCGTGGGATGACAGTTTCCAGTGACGGTTTCTCAGACTGTTCTGTGTAACAAACTATCGGACGCGTCAGGTTAAATTATTTAGCCATTCACCTGAAAAGAGGGGAATTACACTGGTAGTCAAACATGTAGCTAGATTGTTTCTGTTTATCAATATGACAAGCTGGTAAGTTAATGTCAAAGCGTGATTAATTTGACCATCAGTGCTCAGAGCTGACACTTTGAAAGAGAGAGTAATACACTGGCAGCTGTACAAGACTGGACATATCTGCTAATGAAATATAGCCAATCTAAGTAGTTATTTCCACTAAATTACCATCTTAAAACATCCAGGGAACATCAGTGTGTAAAGTAACAGATGTAGGCCGAGCGCCATCAAACGAGTGCTTGGTCTCCCCTGGGGTTCGTGGCCATGTCAATCAGGGTCAAACTGCTATAAAGGATGTGTCAGGGCTTAGCATGAAGATAGGCGGGGCCGTGTTTCGACAGATCTTTCCCAATGGTGAGAGTCAGGCAATCCAATGCACAATGAGATACCACCAGAGCTTGAACTCCCAGCAGTTCGCCTCAGCCAAGCCTGTAATTGATATTTGTCAAATGGAAAGGGTGGTCCATGTCAGCTCCGAAGCTGGAAAATGGAGAAAAGCACCCAGGCAGGCCAATGATGCCTGGGAGGCATCGTATGTAAATGGACTGTATTTATATAGCACTTTTCTAGTCTTAACGACTACTCAAAGCGCTTTAAACATAGTGGAGATCTATATCTGCTCAAGGAGCTTCATTTCTTAGTTTTTTTCTGGGTCTTGAGCTTATTTTTAATGAGCATTGAATAAGATAAAAAATTTAAATGTAAAGTAATAAAGCCTGTTACTCAGAATGGGAAGTCTCTCTTTAGATCAAGTGTGTGGCTCTGAAAAAAGCCTTTTATTTGTGATTCAAGATCAAGTTTAACCTCTGAAGCCGTACAGGGCCTTCACCGTCTTCTTAAGGCTTGCTCGGCGAGTTAGACCACGGATGGTGGCTCTGGTGATTCTCTGGATGTTATCACGGAGCACTTTATGGTTTCTGCTAGCCGTCCACAAAGCATGGATGTACAATGCAAATCCCAGAATGTGTGTGCGTTAATCACGCTTTAAAAACATTAGTTCAAGGAATTTATGTTAACTCATTATTAACACATTCATTTTGACAGCACTAATATTTACATGATTTCACATGAAAAATAAATTGATTGATTGATTGATTGATTGATTGATTGAACATTATTAGCACTGCCATAAATGACAATATACAATGAATAACGATGCTAATAGCACTAGCATTCTCCTCACAAACAAGCAAATCTAATACTATGCATACAAAAAAGCAATATTGTAACCAGGAATTTGCTCTTATTTGGGTAAAGATAGCAGAAATTCAGACAATCCTGCTGGCACTAGATAAGAAACAAAATAGCAACTGATTACAGAACTAATTGTATTGTTATTGAAGACGTGAGAAGATACTCTGAATGTAAATTAACTGAAAAATCAAACCTGAAACCACTTTGTTGCCACTCTGCCTTAGCCTGGGTAAATCCTGACGAACTTCCAGCAAATTTGAGATTTGCTCTGCAAGTCAGTCTGGCCAAGAGCCCATTCAAGCCCATTTCCAATTTTTCCAAATCGAGGCACCAATCTCAACCGCTGAGACGGGCTTTACACGATGACGATAGCGCAGCGACGGCGAGCAGCTTTTTGTTTACATTCAACATGACGGCTACCGAAGCACAGCAACCCGTTGATGCCGCTGTCGCTGCTACGTCACCCGGATCATTGCTCTGATTGGTTGAAGGACTATCCAATGTGCCCAGAGGCATTTGAGTGGCGTCCGTTGGTGACGCCCCTTTGGAAATGAGCTGCGAATGAACCTTGCCCAGACCCACTCTCAGTTACAACTGAGAAGGGTCTGGTGTCAACCAGGCTAACTCTGCCTGCTAATTCTCTGATTTCCAGAACAGATCTGTATTCACACCACTGCACTTGAAAAAGAAGTAGCTGAAACTGTTTACGGGAATGATTAATATCCAATATGAGTTGGCCACTACTGCTAAATAAATGTAGTGGAAAGACAGAATATGCATAATAGCAGTAGTATTAGCATCAATACAAGTAGTGAAAGCAGTGGTGGGCCCAGTGGTGGCAGGTATATTTGCAGTATTCAACAGTTGTTGTGCTTGTATTATATTTTACAAATAAAATGTATTATTATTAATATTATTATTATAAAAGTTGTAGTGGTAAAAGTCTCGGAACCCAATAGCTACTTGCACAATCCTTCGTAGGCAGCCTTTCGGACAATGGACATTGTTGTGGGATATAAAAGGATGTACATTTTACATTCAATTTCCCTACAGAGCTCAACAGTGTCAGCATTTAGATCCCTACATGTAAACACAAGCATTGAGAACTTTGTAAGTGTACAGATAGTTTATTAAAAACATAGTTTATAAAGACATTCACGTATATAGGCGGGCGCCATCTTGGGAAGACAGTCACGACCAGTCGAACGACGAAGTGTGGAAGTGTGGTGCTATTTTATGCCTTGTTAGTGGTATAGAAATAGCGATTTGCTTTTACTTTACCCGTGCCCCGACGACTAGCGTTATAAGATAATTAGATTATAAATTAAAAAATTGTGGTTTCAGTAGAGGATTCCAACAGTCTGCAGCTGCAGTTGTCGAAAAAAACAACACAGACGTTCACTGAAGCGAGAGGGGTCTGGCTGCAGAACATTTTGTGCGTCTCTTAAAGGACTGAACACCCCGAATCCACGGGTTACGTTTGCAAATTGCCGAATAAATTTGCCGAATGATAATACCAAATGTGGATGGTTTGTAATAAATAAGTTACGCTAACGGTGGTTAACGTTTGACTGACAATCAGGTTATCTGACGATCTCTTATGCGCAAGAAACTTTATACTGTATAAACACTTTTGGAAGAAGCCGCTATGTTGTTGATTTATTCTTAATTAATTTGAAACTAATCAACACTAACACAAAAAACATTAATTTATATGTTGCATTATAAGTCTACCAGCATTATTATCGCATTAGCCTACATCAAGTGTCAAAATAAACGCCATTCATAGCCTATAGTTTAGCGACATTAGTCCATGTAAAAACATTGAGCTTAATGGAATATGTATTTCCTAATGGAAAATTTATTTATTGACACAAGTTAATGTCTGCTCAGAGGGTTATACATACTGAACTAATCTCAGCTATTATGCCCCAAGCCACAGAGTTAACCCGAGACACCGGTTTGTACGTTTTCAACAGATGGTTTATTTACAAATAATGAAAATAAAATGACAAATTGGCACTGCAATCTTCTTTAGAGAAATTCAAAATATCAAAAACAACACCTGCAGAAACGGGTGTAGAACTAGAAACATGGTGATATCACAATACATAAAAACTAGAGGTAATCTTTGAACTTACAGCTGGTTTTGGACACTAACTGGCACACAGGAAAAAAAAATCCCCAAAAAACAATGTCCAGCCAGCAAAGCAGTCCAGCCAGCTTTGCTTTTTGGACTGCAGATATTCGTAATGACGTAACAGCTGTTATATATGTTAACGTTTATTTTCAAGTTTTATTTTGAGGGTCTTTTAAAGTTTACATGCTGTCTCAGCTAGCGATTAGCCGAATTAGCTGTTAGCTAAAATAACGTTAGCTTAACTGTGGAGGCTAACGGCAGAACGCTACAATCAGCTAGCGGTTAGCCAAATTAACCGTTAGCTAAACTAACGTTAGCTTCCCGGTGGAGGCTAACGGCAGACCACTATAATCACCTAGCCGTTCGCCGAATTAGCTATTAGCTAAACTAACGTTAGCTGGATGCTAGCGTGGGAACAGATTGAGCCAGACTCCTTTAAGACACGCACAAAAAGTTTGTTATTTCCGGTCCTGACACTGGAGGCAGCCTGAGAGTGGAGCCTGCAACGGAAGCAGCCTGACACTGGAGGTCTGCAGCCAGACCCTCTTGACTGAAGCTGGTAGCCTTAAGCCTCAAAGTTATTGTAAAATATCATTTTCCCATCTGGTGGTTGTTTTTGTCGTTTAACAGCAATTTACTGGTGAAATAAGTTATTGTTATAAATTGTTATTACATTATAAACAAATCATTTCATTTTGACCATATGGCCTTAGCAATAAACAGTCGCAGACTGTTGTTTTGTGCTCTTCTTTTTTTTCCTTTTTTTTTTTGGTTGGGTTAGGCACCGGCACCGTATTAAAAGTATCGCTTTATATCGAAGAAAAAAAAAGTATCATCTGAGAGGAAAGCTGCAGCACATGGCAGGCTGTGTGCTCCTCCAGTGTGAAAGTCAGTGTGGTTTTCAATTCTCTGAACATCAACCTGTTCCATCACAAGCCTGTTTCCAACACTATAGGTCATATCTGTTCCTTTTGCTCCCCCCCCACCCTCGTTCTCAATTGAAAAACTCAGTGATGGGCACATTAGTGATTGACAAGCCAGTGGGAAAATGGCTGAATGCTGAGCACTCGCGCTGCTTTTTGCTCTGTGCCGGCCGTCCTAGTTATTTCTTTAAATGTTGACCTTTTGGAAATTGCTGGTTCAACCCCGGGGGCCTGGGTGCTCCGGGTAACAGCAGGCTGCATCTCATCTGCTGAAAGCTGCTTCTCCCTGGATGCTACATTAAGTGCTGCCGGTACTCCACAGACCACTCACTACAGGGACCTTAGATCAGCAAGTGCTTCATAGGGTCCGTGTACTTGACGGCCAACGGATTTTCGTTTTGAAAGGAAAAAAACTAAAACGAAAAACGGCCAGTTTCCCAATTACCATTAGTAAATAGGAAAACAAAAAACGGAAAACAACCCATTATTCGTTTTTTGTTTTAATTTTAAAAAAAGGAAAACGAAAAACTATCTCGTTATCCGATTTTCTTTGATGTGTTTGTAGATGGAACTGGGAAATTAAATTTTGTGTATAAATCTTATTCCTCATTCATTTTTTTTGTGACCCGGAAGCGATCGTAGGTAGTAAGCGGCTGCATACCCGGAAATCATTTGGACATCAATGAGACCATGGACAGTTAGAATGATACGGACGTAAAAATGTTTTTGGAAGAATATGCTCGTTTTATATTAGAAAACCGAAAGAATGGGATGTCTTGTGGGGATATAGCAGCTGCGTTGGGTTCACAGTTTGGAACGATACGGGGGTTTTCTGAGAGGAGTGTGCGGAGGTGGTGTGCTCAGCAGGGACTTGTGGCGAAACACAAGTTGACTTTTATTATGAAGTGGTCACAGGAGATTAGCGCTGACCGCTCTCACCCTGCGTTCATGCCACCTCGGAATAACAGGCACCGCCCCCGTGGTTATGTTGTTTTTCCGACTGGAAGCGTTCACATGGTTGGTATGGTTTTCCTTTCAAAACGAAAATCCGTTGGCCGCCAAGTACACGGACCTTCATAGTTCTGTGCTTATATGCATCAGACTACGAAATGAAGCAGTTGGGCACGATTGAGCCACAGCACTTTATTTTCTGACAGTGAAAGACAGAAAAGGCTCTCGTACAGAGTAGCTCTCTGCCTCCACCAGTATTTTCCCCACACTTGGCAATAGAGATGCTGTCAGAATGATGTTCCCTATTTTGTCAGCTTTTACATCCACTTAAGCTTTTGTTCCCATTTGATAAAGTAGCATCTAAGCTGACTTTTAAAAAGTTTTTTCCCGTGTCTCATTTGCAGCCCCCCCCCCACCTCTTGTTTCTGCCTGAACCCCTAGAGGAAGACTTAGAGGCAGAGATGAATTGATGTCACAACAGAGGAAGAAACTATCAGACAAAGTTAGATTGCTATCGGCTGGATTATGAATAAGCTTGTCTGCGAGGGGAGCCTTTAAGATGGCAGAGGAAAGGCGATCTGCAGAGCCCCCCCCCGCCCCTCGATACCCACACACACACACTTCTTATTGTCCCTGTCATAACAAGAGCAGATAACATCAGAGAAAGGTTGGTGCACATACAGTAGAGGCTCATCTCTTTATTTTCTCTCTTCTTTATTACTAATGACTGCCTTTGATACATATTGAAACAATGCAATCAGTTCGTGAAAACCACTCTGAATTATTCATGCAATTGCATCACTGAGTGCCAGATACTGGTCCTTCAAGGATCATTGATATCTCATAAAATGCACAGTGTTCCTTCTCAGAGGGAACATTGTGAATGAGCCACGTATTTTGGAGTTAAACGAGCTGTGGGTTCCTTTGGGAAAGCTGTTGAGTGAACAAACCTACAAGCACAGGTGCAATGCCTTTCCTGGAAAGACTTGTTTGCACTGGATGATCAATGGCGGAAATCATTATAATTTTCTTTCTAAACTTGCTGTCTGTCATTTTCTTGCTACAAATCTTAGAGCAAATCTTCATTTGCAGCCAAAAAAAGATGGATTCCATATGAATTAAGAATATATATTTTAGAGCCATAATTGTATTTAGACAGGGTTAAAAAGCCTTAAAAAGTCTAAAATGTCTAAATGTTAGGCCTTAAAAAGTCTTAAATTCACTGAAGAATTGTGTTCTAAGTCTTAAATAATAATTTTAAACAGGTTTAAATGTTCTCATTGAAATGCTACCGCAGCTTTACAATGATTTTTTAAAATGTATTCTGTGGTGTGTGTGGTGGTGTAGTTCTTTCTCTTTACTCCAAATATAATTTGTTGAGTTACGACTAAAAATGAGACCAACATGCAACTTGAACTGCAGCCGAGTGCAAAGCTGCGAGAGTTCTTTCTTTTATTCTTCAGCTATGGGGAAGTGCAAGATTAGCGATGTTTCCGGACTCTGACATTGACATTTTTGGGAGGTTTTTTATGTCGTGATATAGGTCTCAGATTTAATTTATAATGGTCTTAAAAAGGTCTTAAAAAGTCTTAAAATTTGACTTGGAGAAAGCTGCAGAAACCCTGTTAGAGGTTTACATGGTTTAATTTTCAAAAAACACCATATTTTTGTGTGTTGAGCTCTCCTATTTAGCTACCGAGTGATTATTAGTAACTCTTTCAGCTGCACGGCTTCCAGGAAGGCTGCTCTCTGTATCCTCACCTATAGCTCCTCCATGATCCCTCCTCACCTATAGCTCCTCCATGATCCCTCCTCACCTATAGCTCCTCCATGATCCCTCCTCACCTATAGCTCCTCCATGATCCCTCCTCACCTATGGCTCCTCCATGATCCCTCCTCACCTATAGCTCCTCCATGATCCCTCCTCACCTTTAGCTCCTCCATGATCCCTCCTCTTATAGCTCCTCCATGATCCCTCCTCACCTATAGCTCCTCCATGATCCCTCCTCTTATAGCTCCTCCATGATCCCTCCTCTTATAGCTCCTCCATGATCCCTCCTCACCTATAGCTCCTCCATGATCCCTCCTCACCTATAGCTCCTCCATGATCCCTCCTCACCTATAGCTCCTCCATGATCCCTCCTCCATGATCCCTCCTCACCTATAGCTCCTCCATGATCCCTCCTCCATGATCCCTCCTCACCTATAGCTCCTCCATGATCCCTCCTCATCTAGCTCCTCCATGATCCCTCCTCACCTATAGCTCCTCCATGATCCCTCCTCACCTATAGCTCCTCCATGATCCCTCCTCTTATAGCTCCTCCATGATCCCTCCTCACCTATAGCTCCTCCATGATCCCTCCTCACCTATGGCTCCTCCATGATCCCTCCTCACCTATGGCTCCTCCATGATCTCTCCTCACCTATAGCTCCTCCATGATCCCTCCTCACCTATAGCTCCTCCATGATCCCTCCTCACCTATAGCTCCTCCATGATCCCTCCTCTTATAGCTCCTCCATGATCCCTCCTCACCTTTAGCTCCTCCATGATCCCTCCTCACCTATAGCTCCTCCATGATCCCTCCTCTTATAGCTCCTCCATGATCCCTCCTCACCTATAGCTCCTCCATGATCCCTCCTCACCTATAGCTCCTCCATGATCCCGGTTCAGCTGAGGACCGAGGAGTCGAGGAGCTATCAGATAAGTGACAAGAGATGCAGCACTGGTATCTTCGGGCCTGCGCTCTAACTAGCTTGGTTTGAGGGCGTGCCATGCTAGCAGCTAGGCGAGCATTATAACGTGTGTTCCAAAGTGACCACGTTTGTCTCTGAAGTAAAGGCTGGACTACAATAGAGCTGTTTGGAGCAGTTGGTGAACAGTGTTTTCTGTTGGAGATGGTAAGTCACTTTGGGGGGGACTTTGGGCGTTTTCACTTTGTAAACCTATAACATGCACAAAAAAGATATATAACACAATAAAGGAGAGAGAAAAAGCCAAAAAAGCATAATATGAGCTCTTTAAGGATGATTCATTTTAAGGCCCACTTTCACTATGTTCCTCCTCATATGATTTCTATCATCCTTACAATTTGCAAATTATGCTTTTGAGTTAAGATTGGTCTGATCATTGTGATCTATGTTGTTTTAATTAATTAACTATGATATTCTCTGTAGGTGATAGAAAATACCTGCCTTCACTAACCCACTCACCTCTAGCATGCAGGTTAAGTTCTTATGTATGTAGCTACTCACCTTGATTAAGCAGCACACAAGCTTCTCATATGAGACGCTGTATTAGAAAACAGGAGCAGTATCTCTTATCTGTGGTCCAATACTCTTCTAAACGGATTAGGGTACGGCATGTTTTTTTTTATTCCGTGAACCAATGTGAGAAGCACACAGCCGTCGGGAAGTAACCAAAACAGAGGCGTTGAAAAGTTCCCGCGGCAGTCAATTTCTTAATCTAATCCTGGGCTGGTTTTGAACAGACTGTGGCAGCGACTTACTGAGGAGAATACAAATTGCCTGATGAAATGAAATGAATTTCTTAATGCTAGGTTATCTTCAACAGATAATTGCTAAATCCTTTGGCTGTGTCGATCAGCAGTAGATGGAACTGGCATTAAGACCACAGCACAGTGTTTCTCTCTCCGGGGAACTCAAATGGCTTTCATATTTGGACCTGACTGTCGCTCAGAAAGTAATTCCATCTCTCTGCTTTTTTAGCCGGTATTGGTGGCAGAGGGGAAACAGTCCGGTGCTGATATCAAATAAATGTTGCATGCTTTGGCTGTGCGTACTACCCACATACTGTATGAGTACAAAGCCATTCCCCAAAGGAATGACAGAGCCTCATCAGTGTTCACTGCCTCTGGGCCACCATATGCCCCATAATACCAGGCCCATTAACTAAACTCACTGAAAACCAACACATTAGAAATGTTGTTAAACCCCCAAGAGTTAAATTTATTCCAATGTGTTTGCACTATCACAACAGATATCATTGATTATTTCATTATAGTTTCTTCAGGTACACACATGTTCTCTCAATTTTCTGTAATATTTTAAAAAACACCATTATTATCTGCCATTCATAGAATAATGTGCCAATCTATTAGGTAAAACATACCTTTTAAAGCATATTCAGTTTTTGTTGACATCCTGCAGCAGAGGCATCAATTCAACTCTGAGGCTTAACTGTAGTTTGTCGTGCTTTTGAATTGCATTTCTTTATGCTGAATTATAACACGGATGGATGTTTGCAATATTTTGTCCACCCCAATGCCAATGTTAATGCTATTGAAAAATATAGATATTACAAGGATGGAGATGTACAGCCTGTTCTCATGAACCATACGTTTGAAAAGCTGTGAAAAGTTAAGCACTGTAATTTGTGTGATTTCCGCGGTATTTTTTTGCTGCGTGCCACCACATTGACAAGCCAGGGAGGGTAACTGAACCACCACCAACGACTGGCAGCTTGTGGTGCTTTGTACCCGGCTTACTGTCACTTATTCTCAGGTAACTAAGGCTGCGTTCAGACTGCAGGCAAAAGTGGCCCAAATCTGACAAATCTGGTCAGACTAATTCAGAAGTAGTGTGAACACTCAAATCTTGCCCAGATCTGATTTTTTTCAAATCAGATTTAGACCACTTCCATATGTGGTCCGGAATCAGACCCAGGTCAGATTTTTCGCAGTGTGAACAACCAAGTCGGATTTGATACGACTTTTAATGCGAAAAAGCTGACTTCCTCCATAACCTCCCTAACTTTAGTGCAACAGCATGCTACGTCTGATGTCATTGTTATTTTTCTTTTGCGCATGCGGGTCAGTTCGAAACCACAAACTGGAATATGATATAGGCCACATTTGAAAAGGTAATGTGAACAGCGAAACAAAAAATCGAATCTGAGCAAAAAAATCTAAATTAAGCATTAAGACTTGCGGTGTGAACGCAGCCACAACCACCAACTACCGCTGGCCTGACGGAGCACCTACTAACTGCCGCTGATATGAGGAGCTGTGACGGAGGTCTGTAGCCGCATCACGAAGCTCTGTAGTGGCTTAAACAATTAGCAACTGCTGCTCAGCATGACGTAGCTCAGTAGCCGATGTCACATGACCAGCCGGCGGTCTCCTAGTTTTCGTAAGATATTATACGTTTTAGTGTGCATAACTGTATGATTTAAGTCAAATATCAGTGTTCTAAAATGACTTTCCATTGTCTTGTCATTTGTACAGCCTGGTACAACATAAGCATTCAGCACAGAGCCTGCAGGGCATATTACACACATTCATCTCACAACAGAATGATTTGTGGGGGCACCACACGTGGATCATACCATGTCATGCATAATTAAGCAATTTTTTTTATTATTTATTATTAATTTGAGAGTCACATTACTGTCACATTACATTACATTCCTAACAATATCAAGCAACACATACATTGAGAAGCATAATGTGTATTTAGTAGTTGCATTGAAAAATAACCTTGTTGTTCAGCAGCCAACACATCTTAGACGGTATAGACATGGATGCACTACACAGACTTTTCAAATTAAAATATCAGCAACTGTACTTTAGAATACAATTCCTATTATTGTACTCTACAAAACTACCATCACAAATACTGAAATTGCAAATGAAGTTAAAGAATAACCAAACCTATACCACTTACCCCATGGCCCAGGGCAAAAAACGAAAATGACTGTTGCACTACTCTGGACATCTTACCGTGCCAATGTTGCAATAAAGGTTGCCTAAATGCCATGTATATACATTTGCTGTCAGCTTACTAATCGATTGCGTGTTTTGTGTAGATTTGGACTTATATACGTTTTATTCCACATCGTTTAAACGGCGAGGTGGATCAACTGATCGCTGTGGATTACTTTTTTTCGTGTCATTGGATTACGGCAAAATACGGATCATTTTTCTTAACGTGTCTTAACGTTTTATGGTGTGATCGTTTCTGTGTTTGGAGAGGCATCTTAACAGACTGTAGGTCCAACACTGATTGTTCACTGTTACATTTTAGCTGAATTTAAGTGTTGGGGCATTCCGCCACCGTCTGTCTATTGCGTTCCAAGACATGAGGGCGAATTGTTAAATTGTTACAATGTAATTTAAAATGTTCATTTAGCATGTTTGTTTTGTCCATATGAGCTTGTGTTCCCCAAGTGGTAGGCCAGGTCTCAGCTGCTACAATTACTTTTTTTTTTTGCCCCCGGCTCAAATGTCAAACTCCGCTTATGAGTTCCAAGCGTCTTAAAGGAGTTTTCTTGGGTGGCAGTAGAGGATGTTGATGAACAATACAATGTTTTGCAAAGTTTGCCGCAAGTTCCAGTCCAAGGCAGATAAAAGTGGATCATTTTTCAAAGGAACGTCTTCATTCAGAAAACCAATGCTGGAGTGCCATGATAAAAGCAAGCAGCACATCTCACTTGCATGGCAACTAGGGCTGCCGACAGCCCCTCCTCCAGTGCCTTGCCGGTTATCTTACGTAAATTAAACGCTGCGGCAAGTCAGGTCTAACATAAGAATTTACTTGAATCTTTGTCGTTTTTTTTGATTGATTGATTTGATTTATTTTGGATTTAACAAACAACATAATCCAAAGGATATCATGTTAAAGTGTAAACACTTATTTCCAACGTGGTCCTTGGTGTTAAAACATACAACACATAACAAAGACCTATTTCTGGTCAAAAACAATAACATATAATACAAATCATCCAAGGTTTAAAAGCATTCTAAAATCAAAGAATCATAATTCAGATAAAATAATCAATCTACTCTAACTAAAAAATATTGGCTACTCTGTTCCATAAAAATACCTTTACTTTATATCTAAAAGCCCCCCTGGTATTTATAATTTTGAGGGAAAGTGGCAAATTATTCCACAATGTTATACCTGTATAAAAAAATAACCCCTAACAAAAAGATTATGTGTATTGGTCCAAATACAGGTCCTCGCCACTCTGGGGGGCAACCGGCTGTTTCCAGAGGGAAATGGCAGCGAAGGTTGTTTCAATAAATATTATATATAATCTTCAACTTTATCACTAAGGCTTGTTTGGATATAATATATAGTTCTGTTAAATCTTATCATATGCGTCTGGTATATCAAAGCTGTCCCTGAGTGCCGTAATGCCTGCCGTTTTGGACAGTATTAATAATATAGGTAGTCTATACATCAGGGTTCCATACACTGTGCAAGAACAGGCCAAAATTATAATTCAATTTGCAGCAATTTCTGAACGTCTGAGAAGTTTTTTGCTTTTCCCCCCTCCAGTTGTCATGATTCGTTGTAACGAAAGAACAACTGCCAGGGACATTAATATACTGATCAGCATTCACGAGGTGCTTTGCATTGACTATTTATGGTTAAAAATGGGCGTGTACAGGGCGGGTTAACATAGAGGACTTTCAAGCCAGAGAGAGGAGTTCACTTCCCGGGGGAAAACTAAAGTCTTTCACCAAGGAAATGTGTGTTCCTTAAGAGTGTTTTAATGCAAACCACGACCTTTTTCCTAATCTCCGATTTGGTGCCTAAGCTTAACTTTTGTTGCAGCAAAACGCTCATAAATTGTGGACTAAATTTTATCGTAATGTCCGCCGAAACGACCAGCAGCTTGCGGTGCTCTGTACTCGGCTCAAAGTCACCTATTCTCGGGTAACTGAACCACCAACTACCGCTGATACAACGGAGGTCTGTAGCCGCCGTCACAAAGCTCTGTAGCGGCTTAAACAACTAGCAACTGCTGCTCGGCGACATGGAACTCGTAGCCAGCCGACGTCACGTGACCAGCCGGCGGTCTCCTAATTTCGTAGGATATCATACAACCCCATTCGTGAGAATGCATTGAGCTGAAATGGATGCCGGAGAAGCTGGGATGCCATAGGTTCTTAACTCATCTTACCCAGCAGTGCTAGCAGGATAAATGAATGCCACAGTGACCCCTAGACTCAGGTTTCCACTCTGCTCCTTTTGCAGTCTCTGCAATTTCCTATGCAAAGCAAAAAAAAGATACATCAGTGCTACAGAAAAATTTTAATTATTTCAGTGGGTGGAGAATCCAAGTGAGGGAAAAAAAATCTCATTTCAGCAGGATAGCAGACCTCCTGTAAAATATGCCTCTCCCTTTCATATGCCTGGCACATTGGGAAAGTGAAGACCAGGTGCACATTGTAATCTGAAATCATTTATGATTGCAACAAAACATCAAGGACATGTGACTTTTGAATGGTGTTTTTTTGGAATTGGAGGATACATCATTTTGTCTCTTATTTCTACATTTCTACAACGCTTTCAAAGGCACCGGTTTATGTGCAACACATGACATGTCTTGACTGTGATTTATTATTTTCTTATTTAATGTTATGTGTTGGAGCCTGGTGTCACTCTTACATTCAAAGACCTATGGCACTGCCCCTTTCTGTGTACACACAGACAATCCTAAAAATATACGCATCACTTCCTTCAAAGTAAAGCCTGTATATGAAATCACTTTGAAGGATCTGGGATGGCATATGAGAATATGAAAAAAGAGACCCCTGAAACTTTCTTCCATCTAAGAGTGACCAGCGGTTCACTTTAAGCAGAGCTTAAGTGAACAAAGAGGAGTATAATGGTCTTCCTTGATGCAATCCTGCAGCGACGGCTTTTGGATTTAAAAAATGTAGTTGAGGATTAGATTGGGATTAATACAAGGATGGCAGATAAAAAGGAGGAGTGCGTGAGCCGAGATGCCTCTGTTGTACAGTGTTGATATTCAAGAGATGTTCTTAACAACTCCCAGCTGTAGATCACAGATGCAAGGATTTGAAAAGATCTCCGTCTCGGAGATTTGGAGCCCACCGTTGTATTAATATGCTAATTAAAATCATGTTGCCATCTGATGATTAGGTACTTCAGCAAAGCACTGTGGTGCAACTCCGCGGTTTTTCTCCATTAGTTGTTGCTAATGTACCGAAGTAGTCTGACAGAATTGTTTTGTTCATAGAGTTAAATATTGCTCACTGCTGTAGTTTTTTTTATTTCCAAATCACTGGATGTTTGAGGAACCTCTATCCCAGCAGCCTTAGCGAGTCTGATTGTTGTACTAATACAGGCTGCTCTCATGAACCATTCGTACATAGTTATTCATAGGGCATATGGAGAAAATCAGGTATCACCATATTTTTGACCAAATACATCGATATTGATGTTGCAACAATATTGTAGGGTTGACAAGTTGGTGCTTTCACAAAATATTTTTTTCAATGAGATTTTAGATAAATAATCACCAATAATGTGGAAAACTGTTTCAGTTGAAATTATGCAGAATAGTTTTTTTCTCTTCAAACGATATTCCCTCAAAATGTTTTACAGATTTTCTGAGAAATTTGAGTTAGTATTGTGCTTGTTATGATCTTTTTAGGCACCGTAATTGTATATCACGATATCTCAATATATGATTTCATCACGATATGATTCCAATGAAAGACAATAATTTATATAATATCAAATTATTGCCCAGCCCTAGTAATTCATATGAATTCCAGATATTTAAAGGTGCCGTATAGGTAGGATTGCGAAAGATCCATCGACAACTTCTCAGTCCCTCCCCCCTTTCTGCTAAAGTCCAAACTGTCTCCTAAGCCCCTCCCCCCACAAGGGAGAATGAATGTATGTGCATGAGCAGTGATTGACACACAGTTAGACCCCCCCCCCCCTCCCCCCGGCCCTGATTGGTGCATCTGAACAGGGAGCGGTGGATTTTTGCAAATCCCACTACAGGCTGTAGGTGTAGGTTTTCTAAATGACCTGCTTCATGTAGTTCTACTGGAACATAGGGTCAGTTTCAGCTAATATGACAGAAAGTTAGTTTTATAAGTCTCACCTACTGCACCTTTAAGAGTGGGAACGGAGTTCATGTCCCAGGGGAAGTTAAGGAGAAAACACCAGACTTTCACTTTAACTTTTTTCCCAGCTATATTTAACTGTAAGGACCGCTCAAATTAACTGTCATGTGACTGGTTGTCATGTAACCAGCTGGCAATTGTCGTAATTTCATAGGATATATATACAAATATATGTGCATAAGTTTCCGTAGAATATCATACGTCATGCGTTTTCCGTTGTGTTATGATGATAGTGAATTGGAATGTCTTCTGTTTAAATTTTATCATTTTGCTCATCATTGCTATTATTATGATAAGTGATGTGTGAAATCCTATTGGACCACGTGATCTGGAGGCGTGCTGACACCTTTGATTTAGGACAGGTGAACAGGTGTTCAGGTGTAGCGGAAGAGCAAACAATTTTCAACTGCATAAACACAGAACCTGCATAACTATACTATATACTTTTGTTTAAAGTTCACTGATTCATTTATGCTTTTTGCTTTAGCTTTGTCCTTCAATAAATGGATGAACTGAGACTGCGCTGACTAATGGGAGGTGTTATGACTAGTGCACGCTTTAACCCACATGCCTTCTCTTTTCTCTACACAGTTCAAACTCTCCTTAAGGTCTAACTTTGTCAATTTTTCAGTGTATTTTGGGAAGTAAATCACTGACGATTAGCTTGAAAATAATTAGCTTTAAAGCTGTTTTCCTCCCACGTCTGGAGGACAAGCTGTGTCAGGTCACTGTGCTCTCGTTCACCCTCCCCTGCATATCAAACGCCACCTTTACGCCCTGTCCCCATTATGGAGCTAGTGTAACAGTCCTCAGTGTGGCAGGCGACATTAAAATCAACCTCTCTAGACTTGCTGACGCTACTCAGTGTTGTAAGTGTAATATTTTTCATGTGCTCAGTGACATTTGAATCATTGTCTGTGTGTTGTTCCAGCACCAGTCGGTCCTTTTTACGGCGTCAAGTCTCTGCATGTCCTGTTGACAGGTTCAGTCTGATTGTTTCTGACATTTTGCAAATTCTGCAACAAAATTCTTTGTTCTTCATTTTCTTTCTTTATTTGGAAAATAGCATAACATTTGAGCTGGCATTTCGGTTTCATATAAAAGCCCTAGCTATCCCTTGCTTTTTGCAATACATTGTTTTGAATCAGGTTTGATGCGATCCCTCCTGCTTTCGAGCACGACAATGCAGCTTTTTAATGTTGCAGTGAGTATATTGACATAGGAAATTCCCTCGTAAGGACTGTCTCTAAACTAGGGGGAAAATATTAATAAATATCTGCCTATATATATATATATATATATATATATATATATATATATATATCAGCCTGAGAACAAAGCCGGCACAGGACGAGAGAAGAGACAGTTTTGTTCTCTGGGGTGGGGGGGGCACTAAACTGTGATATGGATTAGAAAATTATTCCCACAACACAGATGGTTATCATGGCTTTATTAACTAGCTAATGACTTTTTGTCTTTCTGGCTGTTTGCTTTCTCCAGCCCTGTCTCAGAGTGGAACTTCATTGAACAAATAAATGTAACTGCATACGCCTTCTGCCGTATCCATCGGGCTTTGGCTGAGGGAATTATCGGAGCATATTGAATTCATAGATCATTGTTGCTAGCTGGGGGCTTCAAAGTATCATTAATATTCAGGAGATCTACTGAACTGCTCTCTCTCGTTCCTTCTGTGTTATTACAGTGTTGTTCCTGGGATGAAAAGCGACTCTGCTGGAGATTTTAAATATTTTTTTTGTGCGCTGACTTTGAAACGTGCCAACAGTGTTTTTTTTTTGTTGTTTCGGAAGAATACAACTCGTTGAAATGCAATTATTTCCAAAGCTGATGCTGTGTGTTGCTGGTTGCTTGACTGGTATGCAATCAATGCATTGATCAAGGTTTCCCCAGGCCTGTTATGTCTTGATTTAGAGAGTGAGGTCGGCTCAGTAGGAGAGATCCACCGAGGATCAGTAGCTGTGATAGTGGGGTTTGTCAGATTTATTCAGACAGGATTTACCTCTGTGCTTTGGTGGGGATTTGAATTGATTAACAGTTGGAGGTTTCAGACTTCAGTTTTTTATCTTTTTGTGAAATTAATGTGTTTCTCCTCTGAAAGTACTTTTTAAAGACTTGGGTTAAAGATCCGAGTGAATCACGACTCAAACAGGTTTACCAGTAACCCAGAAACAGTGACTTTGCGCCGGCTGCAGAGCCCCGCGGGTTGCCTGCCGCCGAGCCCCGCCAAGCCACACGGGTCTCAGTCAGGCAGCGGCATTTGGTTGTGACTTTGCGCCGGTCATGGAGCAGCACGGGCTGCCGATATCTCTGTGCCCGACTAGCAGTGCTTCGGCTATAGCCTACTTCCGCCCAATATAGTGCCAAGTCAATATCTTCCTAGGAATTCATCTAGTCTTAATCTGCATTGCTATTTTTACTCGTTGTGAATGAGCAGGCCACAAGAAGTAATTATGTTTTGTTTTTGTTGTTGTTGGGTCACTTTTACTCACGACAACGGCAACATAGGATTCCATTCACTACGCTAAGCTAAGCTAGCGGCGGCGACGCCGGACTAAAACAATGCATGCACTGAGACAAATATGTGTTGGCCCACCTATATAAATATAGAAGAGACAGTGAATAACCCTATTTCAACAAACGGTGGCGTATTCCTTTAAGGTGTATACATGGAGGAATACCCCGGTTACTGAAGGAGTTCTCTACCTCTGTTAACCGTGTTTTTGGAATGCTGATTTTAACCGGGTTACGATTTTTACATGGCGTTTGAGAAATCGGGGTATTGCCTTAACCCAAATATAATCAGTTTTTTAAACTGCATGTAAACGCACTGACTAACGATGTTAATATGTGGAGTTGCAAAGTTTACTCATGGCAAGGTGTGCCACGTCAGAAAGTTAGATAATGGCTACACATCTGCTAAGTTAGCATTATGTTAGAGAACTAGGCTTAATGACATGTGATTTTCAGACATTTTTTCTGTAATGTTAAGACTCAGCAAAGAGAATTTCAAGTTAGGTCAGATGAAGTGGTTGTGGCTATATTAGGACTGGGGGCGAAGACGCCACCCTCAAAGAGAATGTAACAGAAATTATTCATTTTAAATCAGTATAAAAGAAAAATCTTCCTTTCAAACAGAATGTAGCTGGGATAAAAGAAGAAGAAGCTTGTTGGAAATTCCTTTTAGTGTTTCTATGTGGGCCTTTTGTTTTGCTTCATAATGGCAGACTCCATTTAAAAAGGGAAATTTATTTATCGACATGGTGCACAATTAGGTTTAGAAATGTGAAAATTATTTGACGATAACACACCATCGCGATGTCATCAAATGTGTAGGGGGGGTTGAGACGCCATGTGTAGTACAGGGATACCCCCCACCCAGTGATGGTGGAGGGATGAAGGGAAATGCCTAGAGGTCGATCAATTTCACCCTGAAATCACAGTAAGACAGCAGCAGATAGGAGAACGGTTTAAAAGTTTAACAGCATGATATGATTGGCTCGTGGAGATCGTGGCAAAAATCTGGAGTGAACGCCCATAATCAGCTGATTCAGTTGTAAAAGAGAGAGAGAGAGAGACAGAGAGAGAATGAGAGAATGAGAGAGAGAGAGGGAAGGAAGGAGAGGGAGGGAGAGAGAGAGATAGAGAGAGAAAGAGTTTGTAATATAGTGTATTTTATAGCGATCAGTACAGTATAATATCTATGTGACACATGTATTTATAATATCTTTGTTCATGCTAATAAAGCAAAATTGAATGGATTGAGAGATTTTTACTCATTATTTTATTCATTTTACTTTATAGTTGTAGTGAAAAGGAAAAGGACATTGTTACACATTTATGACCTTTCATTGTTGAACTGTCATGAAAAAGAAAATGTCGCAGTAATTGATGTTGGATTTCTATATTCAGATTTGGCTACAGCATGCATGGATGTTTCTTAGTTTTTGACTTAGAAAAAATACTAAGTAAAGGTTTAGACCATCCTGACACACAAATCCTTGCATCTGTGACCTGAGTGTTTAAAATCATCTCTACCTTCCAATCATCTCATCTCAACATTTATCATATACCTTTGCCTAAATTGTACCATCCATATAGATCAGATACAATGTAAACATCCACTAAAATACAACAGCCATATCAAGTAACAACTAAGTCAAACCTTGATTTGATATATAGAAAAAATAACTAAATAACAAAAAAACAACTAATTCATTTGGGCTCCAAACCAAACCATAGATTAATAACCGTGACTACAACTCTACTAAACATGGGAACATGGTGGGTTTTGATCCAATTGAAATGGTATTTTCTATCCCATTTTCACCTATTCTGCTGAAGATCATGCTAACTTTGATTCAGTCCATGTTAAAGAGGGCCCCTCCTCTTTCCTAATCTTTAGACACTCCATGGCACTTCTGATTCACTTTGAAATGCCATTAACATAGATGTGAGCTCAGCTCTGGCTGTGAATGCTAAGGCTCTTAAATTTGAAAAAAAGGGAAGAGTGGAGCTGAGGGGAATTGGTGGTGGTGGGGGGGATTCACTTTCACTTTCATCACACTTTTTGGCTTTGCTTCTTTTCCATTAATCTGTCAAAGGGAGAGAAAAAGACATTTCTACAAGCAACAAGCTTCCATCTTTCAATATGTCGATGATGCCCGCCTTGTACTCATCGTCTGTGGTATTTTGTTGCGAGACGTTGGATTAAGTCAAGTGGCAGCTTACATGCCTATTGCTTTGTGCTGCTATTCAGATACTCTTTCAAAAAGGCCACTTCTCTTAGAAGATTAGAAGTCGAATGTCTCCTTAGCTCCTCGCTGACTTAGAATATGCTTTTGTGTATTTGTGACATTTGATCGATTGCACATGCAGCCACTTAGTATAGAAGTATTTAAATGATGATCAAATGATTAAATGAACACATCATGTAGCAATTGGTCAGAGGCCCCAAATCTTTTGATTTTAGAGAAAAATCATTAACATACTTCCCATACGTTTTATAACAGCAACCAACCAACAACTAACTCCCCGGAAGTCATAGAGTATTTTTTACACTGTGGACACATACATGGAATATACAGCAGCTGCTGGATTTGCACCACAAATATGCACTTTGCATTCATGGAAAATAAATGGCAACTAGCAATCTACTGTATGTTATACCTTTTTACCCTTCTTTATAGCTGGAATATTTCACCTTCTTTTCAAAGGCTTAGGAAGTCAGCCACTATACTTAACGTTGACTATCAGGCTGGTACAAATATTAAATAAGGACATCAAATAACACTCTTTCATGATTTGCAGGTCTGACTAAGTCTTTGTCCTAGAATGTTCCTCTTTAGCTCTTTCATTTCCCAAAGCTTTCCCATTATTTTAACTGCCAGAAAGATAATTTTGCCAAACCCATTTGCCCTTCCAAAAACACATAACAACAGCTATTGATATCATATTTGTGGGGAAGGCAGCACCAACAACTTGAAACTGAAGGGTTCTCATTAAAAGATGATACGAGTTTTTACTGTGCAGGTTTTAATTGTTGTCTCATTCACTTCTTTCCTTCACACAAAACACTGAAATATTTGCAATTTTATTGCATGTTGCTTTCATATAGTGACATGCAAGTCAACAGATTTCACACATAATGATAAACTTCAAAGTCAGCTGAAAGGCTGCTGCTGCTGCTGCTGCTGATTGCCTCCACTGGTCTGTTGTCAGTAATTAACTTGAAATGCATGGAAAAAACGTAAAGACATGACATCATGCATGCTTAACTCCACAAGGTTTCTTACTGTAATAATAATGGGAAACTTTTCTTGGGGGCACTTTTTTGCCCTTACTGTAACTTCAATAGCCTAACTTCAATTTGAAATACTTTTACAGCAAGTATGACGAGCTGTGTAGAGCATACAGTAGAAAAGAGCAGCAATAGTTGAAAAGACAGAAGCATGGATAGTCCTGCCACTGGAGTTTCTACTCTGTTTCTACTACTGTTTTTTTCATTTTAACCTTGCTGCCTGTCACTTACTGTGCTGAGATCAGTCTGCATGCAGCATATGGATGTATGTCGGCACAGGTCACTGCTCCAGATGTGCATGAATTTCAAATTTGTCCCAGAAGTAGATATTAGTAATTAGTGCCTCAGTCCCATCACATTATTTAAAGCTGTCAGCTGGGAGATGCCAGTTATTCTTCAGCGTCAAACTGCTTCACTCTCCTATCACATAGGAGACTCATTTGACCTGAAACATATGCTTTTAGACAAGATGCATGGCATGATCAAAATAAAGTTCAAAATTATAATATCATTATAATCCAGCAAACTACAGTTAACTATACGAATCAATACTTTTTAAACAACTTGGTGCCTTGGTTCTTTGCTGTGACCAGAGATGGCCCGATACCATTTTTTGCTTCCCGATACCGATTCTGATACCTGGAATTGCGTATCGGCCGATACCGAGTACCGATCCGATACCAGTGCGTCATATATTTTATTAAGTTTTAACAACTGTATACTACTATCCCTGTATGGATGTGATATGGTTTCTATCTTTGTTGTCTGTCTGGCTCAGGTTAAACTCTTTGTGAAACATGAACAAACACAGACAATGAATGCCACAGAACTTTCTTTTATTATCCATTTTGACCGTCAGTTATAATGGAAAAAGAATATAAATAAACTACTTCAACGTAAATTTGTGTGCATAAACTCCAATACTTCCCGATACCGATACCAGCGTTTTAGGTAGTATCGGAGGCGATACCGATACTGGTATTGGTATCGGAACATCTCTAGCTGTGACCCCCTTGAATAGCACACAAACTTAACTGCTCAGCGTTGAAAACAGCATTGGTTTTACGACCATCCATGGGAAAGACACGGCTGGGTCTGTACTGTATGCACAAAGTGATTGGAAGGTAGTATTAGTATTTCAGGACAGGGCTGTGTGTCTTCAAACTTTTTTTCTGAAGGTCACTTCTAAACTAAGATGAAAAGATAAGGAAACAGGAAGATAAAGAATGTAATTAGCTTTAAAATGCCTCGGCAGTAAATGTGTCCAATGCACACAGAGGAGTGTCCAGGTCATAGCCTGCACAACATCTCAGCAAATTACTCCTGTAGTCTGAGTTGCTTAATTGTATTGATCCAGCTGTCTTTTTCTACTTAGGTGTCGATTATGTTGGCCCAACTCAAGACCAAAACAAGTTAATAGAATTTACAACAAGCTCAAAAACCACGAGGGGATTTTTTCAGAAGACTGTGTGGAAAACACAAGCAAAGTTAGCAGAACTGGCAACCACACTCCGACTACACATTCAGACTACACACTCCAACTACACATTCAGACTTCACACTCCGACTACTCAATCAGACTACACATTGGCCCTCATTTACGAAAATGAACGTATGACAGAAAACAAGCGTAAAACCTGCATACGGTCATTTCCACGCAAAGCTCAGCATTTCTAAACACGGACGTGAGTGGAGGCTACGATTAAATCTCACGCCAAGTTTAAACTCGTGTGCGCACATTTTGTGGACTTGCGGTGCAGCATAATCAGTTTAACAGGAGAAGAAGTCATCAGTTGATCACTTATCGACAATGGCAGATCTGGCTCTTTTAGAAATTTGCACATGTACTAGAGCGCAGATCGGGTCGCATTTTTCTGTCCGAGCCCGGCCCGCGTCCGACAGAGTAGTAACCGAACCCTACCCGAGCTCGACAGTCATTGAGATATTTATGTCTGAGCCCGACACAGTTAAAATCTCATTTTTTTCTCATACTAATGACACATGTACGTTTGTTTGTGTGGAAAGCTTTTATTAAGCAACTGTAGGAAGGCATTCGGAAATGTCAACAGATGAGCGCATCAGCGCACACGGGGCAACAACACTAGAGGCCCAATCATATAGCCCAACCAAACCAAACCAAAAATGGCCCAAGCTAACAGAACAAAATCCAAGACCTAGGTCTCTTAATGAAATTCAAATCAACACGAGTGTCCCCAGCAAAGTAACATTAACGTAACACAAATGCAGCTTATTGAAATGAAAATCATTCTTACCATTTTCCTCGAAAACTGTATAGGCTACTAAACTGCAACATGGGACCTATTTACATAATCCATCTATCAAAGTTTAGGCTAATCCATGTTCTTATGCAGAAAAAGGATTTCATGGCTTCAAGGCTGTCCTCTTCTGCTCAATCCAAGCCCAACCCAAACCCGAACATCATTTCTAAATATCTGTCCGAACCCGTCGGGCGCGGCTCGGGTATCCTGTAACACGTACGCACACGGGCCACGGTGGAGCGCTCCATCGGATTGATTAAGGGCAGATGGCTCTGCCTTGCATCAGCGGGGGGGGGACCCTACTATACACGCCAGAAAAACTGCAACATTGTTTTAGCCAGATAACCCGATGCCCAGAGAGCAGTGTCCAGCACAGCTCCAACTAAGGCTTTACCAAGGATACAGGATATTATTCCTCGCTTTTAAAAGATATAGTGTTATGTTTGGCAATGATACTCAATACAGGAAACATGACGATGCACAACATTTTTATTTATTCTTCAGGTTTTAGTTTCTCTTTTAAAGTGTCGTTTATGGCCACAAGTGAACGATTTATTTCTGCCATTGTCCGACATATTTCGGCTTGTTTTTCCAGCCCCTCTGCTGTCAGGAGACAGGGTCGGGGTGGTGGTCCAGCACGGGGGCGGAGGGGGGGAGGATCTCCCTCACAGCTCGCGTTTGCCTGGCTCTGACTCATGAAAAAAACACAAGTAAAATAAAAGACACTGCATAAACTCCGCTACTGTGTGTTTATTTAAATATAGGTACACCTACATGTAGGCCTAAGAGATTGCCATATAAGCCTGTATATTACTATAAGGATTATAACGTACATATGTCAAGGATGTATAAATTAAATAAACTTCAGTCCGATTTACTACGGCAACACTGTTGAGCGCATCAGTGATCTCTTTCCGTTCCGCATTCTTTCTACAGCCTTTAATACCAGTTTTCAGGCTGCCAAACAGTACACAAGTCAGTGCAAATGAACCTGAGATATCAGGGTTTCAATCTCCACCTCTGAAAAGTGCTTCTCAGTCGTAAATTGGAGGAGTGAGGCCTCAAAACCGAGAATATATTGAGGTGTTTCCAGCCACTGCATTTATGAATTGACGACCATTCTTACGCTCTGATTGGTGCGATACGAACGTTTCATGAGTCACACGTAAGATTATTTCTGCGTTTATATCTGCGCTGGTTTCTACGTTAGGTTGATAAATGAGGGCCTAACTGATTCCTAGTTTTACCAGTGAAGCTCTGTAACATCCAGATACCACTGAACCACTTCTGTGCCAATTGTTTTACTTGTAAGACTTGTAAAAGTGCATGCACATGTGACTTCTGTCTGATATATCTTAATTTGTGTGGGTTTTTGGACATGTTATTGTTACATTGATGCAGTGTACAAAGCAATGACAAATTCTTATGATGTGATTGATCATAATGAATGGAACGTTACGTGGCACGTGGTTGCTGTACATGTGTGTAAACACACCCATGAACAAGGTTAAAACCATGGGTAAAAGGGACATTTTTAAGAGGCAGATTAAAAATAAAATGGTATAGTACAATATGTAGTGTTTTAAGATAAGGTCGCCGTTATCTACAAGGATGGTTAAGATGATGTAATGCCGTTCCTCAGTGAATTACAGTGCACAGTAGTGCTTCACGATATGAGAAAAATATCTATTTGCGATTATTTTGACTGATATTACGATTGGGATATGATTCACAATATTGGAAGGGAATGATTAAATTTGTATCATTCAAATATTCATTGAAAATACATTTAAATTGAAAAATTAGTGCTGTCAAACGATTACAATATTTAATCGCGATTAATTGCATTCATGTCATAGTTAACTCGCAATTAATTAATCGCACATTTTTATGTCTTCTAAATGTCCTTTGATTTCTTTTTGTCCCATTATTTTTTCTCATTTTAATGCTCTTATCAACGTTAAAAAGTGGATCGGCTTGCATTGTGCAAACGTTTTCTATTGAAAACAACATTGGCATATAACTGTAGTGTTCAATTTCACACTAACATTCTCACTTGGACCCATTTAGCTATGGCTGCAGTAAGTTTGTTCTTAGTTGTGGTATCCATGTGCTTCTGTCTGAAGTCATCCATTGTCGCCTGGCTTTGACGAGGGGGCGGAAAATTGGCATCAGCTGTGTGCTTGGCCATCAGCTGTGTGATCGGTAGAGGTCGACCGATATGGGTTTTCTCAGGCCGATGCCGATGCCGATCTTTTGAAATCAGGGTCGGCCAATGGTCGATATATGCTGCCGATTATTTTTGGCCGATATTTGCTTGTTTTTAACCTCTAATTGAAAAATTAAATTTAACACTAATAAGTACTTAAGATACACAAAATTTCTCAACAAAAACATTTATTGAACACTTGAACACCAGTCTGCACTTGTATACTTACATTAAACATGTATAATGTAAAAACATATATTGTATAAATAAACAAAACTGGTAAGAAGAAAGAAAGAAAATAAACTTAACTTTGTCAAATAAACTTTTCAATGAAAAGATAAAGTTTAGTGCACTTAGCAGCATTTATCAAACATCTGAGAACAATAAAATAAATTAACCATTTTAACAATAGTAGTGCTGACACACAGTAGCAACCAGCAGCATTTCTTTGTTTTGGTGCTGGCTGGGTGAAGCGCTGCCATAAGGGGCTGGTTTTCTTTTCAGCCATCAGACTTAATGACTAAAAAAGTGGGAAAATATAAGGTTAAGTTAGTATTTTTGTATAGTATCTTCTCCAAGTCATTTTATAGATAGGTATAGATATAAAATCTAACATTTGTTTTATAAATCAGCTAATAATTCAGTGCATTGTAAGTGATACAAGGCTAAAAACGTTTCTATCATCTTCCCAAAAACTGTCCTGAAACATGTATTTATGTTTTGTTTTGTTTGTTGACAGACAACGCCAAATGGACAAAACCTAATTATCGCAACAGGGGGGAAAACAACTTTAGGCCATATGGTCAAAATTAAATGATTTAATAATAATGTAATAACTATAACTTATAACAATAAGAAAGATTTCACTAGTAAATTGCTGTTGAACGACAAAAACAACCACCATGGCAAAAGGGTATTTTACAACAACTTTAAATGCACCGCGACGCACCGTCTGTGTTGTTTTTCAGACAAGTAGACAACGGCAGCTGCACACTGCTTAACATGCTGCTGTTGGATCATATACAGTGAAATAAATCACACTTTACACCGTTTAGCTGTCAGCATTTTAATCATGTTTAATCCATCTGCTAGCTAACGGTAGGCTAACATTAGCTGCTGACGAGTGTAATGTTAACTAGCGTCACATGCTGCGATGTTTCTGTTATTCTAACATTCGTTTTCGAGCATCAGAGAGCAACGCAGGCATATCAGTGGCGCCGAAATGACTCACAGAAATCCACATTGCTATTCGCTCCGGTAGGTACGGGTCGTTAAGGCACAGGTGCCGTATTAGCAGCGGGTCTACTCTGTACCAACCCTAGCAACGACGCTAGCAAAGCAAAGCCAGTCCTTCACTAGCCTATGGTGCGGTGGTCTCTTTTAACTACAACTTCTTTCTCTGCATTGAGTTGACAACCCTCTCAAATATAGACACACAAACAGAACAAATAATAAAAGTCTCAGATCCACTGTCTGTGATTGATTCTAGCTTAATTATTGTGACATGACAGCATGACATGACAGCTATTAATATCCAAAGTAGCCGAACGTCATGTCGCCTATTCATGTTTTTTTCTCAAAGTTGGCAGTAACATGTCATAAGTTTTTCATTAAATATATAGGACTTTAAGAATTTAATCCTTACCGTTTTCTCCGAGGAACAGCTCCTTCCTTAGGCACTGGGTGAGGTCTGCTCACTCTGCTGGTAATTGACTCTAGGGGCAGTGTGTGTCGAACACGTGTTCCACAACAACAACACCAGGCTGCCCGCAGATGCGCCTGCCTATTAATCGGCTTGATATTGACCGATGCCGATTATGTAAAAAATGCCAAAAAATGCCAAAAAATCGGCCGATTAATCGGTCGATCTCTAGTGATCGGTCATCAGCTGTGTGCTCGGCCATCAAGTGGTATTTCAGACTGGACGTGCTGCGATGATAGCTCAGTTCACAACGACAAAACACACACATCACTTTGGTCTTGTCAATGGAACCATTTGACAACTTTTTAAAAATAAACTTACCATTCAGAATCTTATTGACTTATTGGCACAAGTGTGTGCGGCGGGCCTGTTGTTGTGTTTCCGGTCTAGCTAGATCCGGTGTTGTTGCAACAGCATGTGAAAAAAACTACAAAGTTTGTTAGGCCAAAAAGAACGTTAATCTCGCGATAAAAAAATTGACGCCGTTAAAATGGGTTTACGTTAACGCTGTTAATAACGCGTTTAACTGACAGCACTAGTAAAAATTTTAATTACTATTGTGTGATTTTTGCTAGGATCTGTACCAAAGAAAGACGTTTTTTTCTTAGTCTGTATGATAGGATTTGTAGGCAGGAACGTCTCTGCAATACTTTATTCAGAATGGTTTGACATATATTTTGCCTTGACAAGAAATTGCTGTTGATCAGCTGTTTATATCTGGCCTTACACAACTGTTTGGTACGTTTTGTACTCCAGTCACACACTTTGCTGCTTACAAAGTTGTGTTTAGTTTAGTTGGAATATTAGCAACAAGCTAGTTGTCATTGCTACAATGTTAACGTTACTACAATGCTACTACTGCTGAAACAAATATATTTAAAATGCCACCAGGAGTACCAACTGCATGGACAACCTTTTGCCAAGCTAGCTGTTAGCATTCCAGTCATACAGAGACGAATCATAAAGTAAGCTATAGGAAAATCACGCTCTTTTGCACGTGTAGGATGTGCGTATACATGATAGAATATATTGGAGGCACGTTCGCGAGTCTGCCTTCTCATTGGCTACCGCTCTCCCAAAGTTGACTCCGAGGAGAGCGGTGAACTTTTGCCGCCTTCAGCGGATTTCTCTCGTACTGCTGTTCTCATAGGGATGAATTGAGGTAGGTCAAGGTCAAGTTAGCTTTATTAATACCCAAAGGTAGATTTGACTTACAGTGGGAGTTGAGTGGGTTAGCCTCCTTTTACACACACACATACACACAATCAGCAGCAGACTGTAGGATATAACGTGACAAAGGAGACAACATTGCTCATTACTAATAAAATACAGTAAATCAATAGTTCCGAATCGCTCCGCTCTGCCGTTATTTCAGCTGTTATTTCAGCTGTTATTTCAGCTGCCTGTGGAAACCCAGCGTAAGTGATGGCTTTAGCAGCTCGCTTTAGCAGGAGTGCATGCACCAACGAGCTTATGTGCAGCTTTCCTGTCCACAGGTAGGGAGGAGTAGAAACAATCCTGCAGATAAAAGAAGATTTGTCAGTGTTACTCAAACCACCTTTTACTCCTAGTTGATGTTGCTTAGAGAGGAATGAGCTGGTACCAGGTATGAACACATCCAGTTAATTCTACGAATTTCAATACGACCTTAGGTTAAGCAGGTTTGAAGAGTTTGAACAAAATTCTAATTTTTTTGATTGGATTTCACAGTAAGCGCAGCATAAATTACAGATGTCTGCACCGTTTCGACTGGAGGATTCTTTCAAAGATTGTCAGAATTATGCAACCATTGAGCTGTGATGTTGATTACCCTGCTGTATCTTCCACTGCTCAGCCTTCCTCCCTGTAATACACCTACACACAGGGTTCGCATGCTCCACTGATAATTCTCCTAACATACATTACTCATAGCAGGTGCACAAAGCAGATCATTCAGAGACATTCGCAGGGGGAATACAGTGTTGCATCACATCTGTGTGGCGTGTTAGGGCCAGCTGAAGGAAAGGAATTGAAGTGTTCAGTATCTTATTCACTCAGCACTTCTCTGGAACTCTTTTGCTTTGTAATAAGTTGCCTGGATGGAAATACAGCACCAATGCTGGCATGTTGCCACGTTGCACTGGCTCTATAGAAACATATTTTCTGATATATCTTTAATTTTGAGCAAACAGAATCACTGAGCAGCAGCCAAAAAGCGAACCATAAGCATTGTGATTAAATAAGAAGCAAATGGGATAAAAGGGTGTCACATCAAACTGTATAGGGAGATAGAGGGAGGGTTGAATTGTTGTCGAAACATCAAACTGCAGATTTAATCTGATTTCAAAGCAGCAAAGTCCTTATTAAACATGGTGTACATGGCTGTATAATCACACATGTAGTGTGTTGTTAGTTGGCACGATGGGACTACAACTTGAGGCTTGTGATTTCTGACTCGTCTCGTCTTGAATTTGGTCTCTCAAAAATGTCAGATTTTCTTTCGAATTTTTGAACTTGAGTTTGTGACAGATGACTTGAAAGTTGTACATTTCACATTTCATGTTGAAAGTCACTTGCAGTTTTCTTTGGAACCTCTTACTTAAGGAACGGCTTCCGAAACGTCAAAATATTTTCAAAAAGAATTTTGATGTATGATTTTTCTTTCCACTCCTCCTCCCCCTTCCACCATTTGATAAAAATGTGGTATACATTTTTTTTTCTCCTGTATAGTAGCTCATGTACCTCTTGGTACCTCTTGAGCCTAATTAGGACCCAAAAATAGAGGAGAGCAAAACATAGCAGAACAAAAAAGAGAGATGAGATGATGAATTCAAAAAGTGATTCACTTCTATATCCGCAGGCTCGTTTTTTTTTTTTTACATTCGGGGTAACAGCAGGGTTCATTTGCAACACCCAAGAGTTCTTTCCGTGGATTGCCAAGTCTCAGGAGAAGAGACGGAGGCTCTTAGGAGGGGGCGGCAGCATGAGTGGCAGATCTGTAGCTTTGCTCTCAAAACCCATGATTAGAGGAAATTGTAGATACAAATATTGTGCTTCCGACCCCGCGACACGGGCTCCGTGATTCAGTGTCAACGCTAAGTATAGATCAATGCACTGCAGAAAATAGGGCTTTGGTGTAATCACAAAGCATTATTTCTGCAATGACTGCATCTTCTGTTACGGACAGACACACAAACACTGGGAGGTAAACTGCAATCTACTGTAGGTGCACGCTACAGCAGCACTAATTAGATTAGACTAAAATAATAATCAATGCTCTCTGTTAACAACATTATGTGTTCTTCTTGTTTTTCTTTCACAAAAATGAGAGGACCTTTGAACAGCTATTCAAGTAATTATTATTCCCATCCTTTTTGTGCTGCTCCCATGCTGTGAATCTGCATTTTGTATTCATTTATTGGAATCACATATCGCAGCATATTGAAAAGTGTTGGAATACTTAATCTGAAAATATAAAAAAAAATCAGTCGATTTGTGTCAGATAATGGAGTTTTGTAATTGAGAAGCTGTTCACTGGTTGGCTGGAGTTAGTGATGCTGCATTCCTAACCAGTGTGTTTTTGTTTAGCCTGTTCTCATGAACCACCAGTTAAGCACTGTAATTCGTAAACATTCCACGTTATTTTTTGCTGTAAAGCAACACATTGACGGCCGCTGTATAAGAACGCGGCTGTCCGCGTAGGGGGGAGGATGGTGGTGGATGGGTGTTAAAACACAGGACTTATAAGACAGGGAGCGGAGTTCGCTTCCAGGAAATGTGTGTTCTTTAGGATTGTTTTAATCCAAACCACGATCTTTTTCCTAATCTTAACTAGTTGTTTTGGTGCCTAATCTTAACTTTCATTGCGGCAAAATGCTCATAATTTGTAGACTAAATTTAACCTTGATCTCTGCCGAAACCAGCGGCAGCTCGCTGCGCTCTGTACCCAGCTATTTTCGGCTAAACACATCTACTAACTGCAGCTGATCCGACCTAGCTGTGACAGAGGTCTGTAGCCGGTGTCACGAAGCTCTGTTAAACAACTAGCAACTGCCGCTCAACGTCATGGAACTCGTAGCCAGCTGGCGTCTCCTAATTTTGTAGGATATCATACGTTTTGTTGTGCATACATTTTCGTACGATATCACACGGACCCCGTTCATGACAATGCGTTATTTTGTCACGTCATTTTTTTATGCAGAATCTCTTTATCCAAAGACATAAACACATAAACACACACACACACACAAGTTGGAGAATCCTAAACTGCCATTTATCGACTAACTGTGTCTCACCTGCTTTTAACACAGTCCTCAGTGCAGTGATAACACACGCTCAGTGACTCTTGACATTGCACACTGAATGACCACACAGAGGCACAAATAAAAGGAAAAAAAAAATATCACTAGTGGTCTTTCTTTCTGCCCTGGCCCTCTCTACCTCTCAGCTCTCAGATGCTTCTTGTTACATCTCGTGACCCTTTGACCCACCTCGCCGCTTCCACATCCAACATTCCTACCTCGCAGCTTTGCAGAGGCACTAAGCCAGACCCACGGGCATCTGTGATGGATGTGGCTCGACGGGAATCAGGAGTTTTGATGAGTTTCCAGCAACTTGAAAAGGGAGGGTTGGAAAAAGGGTTAGAGAAGAAGAATGAAAAATGAGTCTGAGAGAACTACAGACAGTAGAGAAAGAGAAAGGAACGTCAGAAACCTTATGTGCTCATAGACCAACGCATTCTGATCCGTGATTAAGATTCCACTCTTTTGGGACCCAGCGTTTGCCTTTTCAATCACTACACTTTGATACACACTGCTACACTCTGCTTTTTTTTGTTAGTCTTTGTAAATTATAGAGTGTGTTCTAGACCTACTCTATCTGTAAAGTGTCCTGAGATAACTCTTGTTATGATTATTGAATTGAATTGTCATGATATCGTACAAAAACGTATGCACAACAGTTCGTATGATGTCCTACGAAATTACGACGACCAGTCACGTGGCAGTTAAGTTTAGCGGTCTCTACAGTTAAATTTAGCCGAGAAAAAGGTGACGGTGAGCCGGGTACAGAGTACCGTGTGATGCCGGCTGTTTCAGCGGCTGTTGCATTTAAGTTTAGACACCAAAACGACTAGTAAAGATTAGACAAATTTAACTATTTAGAATGTATTACTGGATTGTACATATTAATTATCTTTTTGATTGTATATATAACTTATCTTTATCTTATTTGTATATGTTTCTTATCTTTTTTTTTATATTATACTTGTTGTATGTGTCCTTATTGCACCGTGGGTTGGAGAGAAACATATTTTCAATTGCTCTGTATTGCAGAATTGGCTATAAATTTGACTTGACTTGAAAAGATTGTGGTTTGGGTTAAAACACCGGTCCCCTTAAGTAGTACTTCCGGGACATGAACACCCGTCTTCTCCTTAACTTCTTCCGGGACATGAACTCTACTCCCCTGATTGAAAGCCCTGTGTTTTAGGAGCCAAACATCCACTCGAACCTCCTCCCTACATGGAACTTTGCACTCTTGTACATATATTGTAATTTCCCCTTGCAGGATTAATAAAGTATAAATTATTAATTATTAAAAGCAGCAGACAATGTGGTGCATACAGTAAGAAATACATGGAATAGATATGAATTGCAGTGCATTACTTTTCGTATATGTACGATTTCTGTACTGCAGTGTCTTATCTTTATGCAAAAGACACTGTGAACTGAGACGATCACATCGGAAGCTTGGAGTCATGACCGTACATCATGACTCAATCACGAGCCCTGATCATTTGCAGAATGTACTTCCATGTCTGTGTCCACAACAAACTGCTGTGCCTGTGTACAGCATGGTGTTTTAACGGGGCATACATTTTGTGAGTGCTCTGCATTGTCTTCATACTCACTGTAGGAAGTTTTGTAGGCGTAGGAGATTTACATGTTGGATCCTTGCAAATGTAAAATAAGAAGACAAACTATAGGTTACTAATTAGGTTAAATTAAACTGAAAGAGCAGTACCCTGTCACTTAGCAAATGTAGCTATTAATGCACATTCAGAAATAAAGGTATTACCAGTGCAGGTTGTCAAGGATGTAAATGTGAAAGAAAAAATGTCCTCATGAAGGTATGAAGGAGGACTTTGCTTTAGACAATTTCTGGTTAGGAAATAATCCTTTCTATGAAATTCAAGCTCATTTAGATGTAAAATCTCAGATCACTTCTCTGTCTTCGTGATCTCCTTTCATTATCAATGAGTCAACTTCAGGCTTTTAATTGATACCATCACAGATCAGAGTCCTAATTCTCTCATTCAGTTGTCTGTTGAAGTGTAGACTGAGTTCACAAATGAGAAGAGAAGTGTCCCAAAGACAAAGGCACAAATACTTTGGAAATATCCATTTGAGTTATGTTTCTCTTCACTCTGATGGGGGGTTGGGGGTTGGGGTTATTGAAACAGCACTTTGAATTGGGCTTTAGATGGATGTTTGATATTAAAATGTATTCCTATAAAATAAAGAAATGCTAAACCTCCATGATTATTATATGTGTGCTGCTGTCCTTCATACCCGTGGCCATATGTAGATGGGTAATCATTAGATGTTATCACCCAAGAGGGGCCTAACTCGATATGATGATAATATAAGAGTCAGTGAGATTGAGAAAGAATGGATCCCATCTTACCGGTCTTCATTGATTCTGTGTTAAATATATCACATTTGACAACATCCTATGACATCCATTCATGTTTTATTACCAATACATCAAAGACACATTACCATTTATTCACCACTCTCAGTCCAGAGTCCATTCAAGCCTCTGTTATCGTGAAATCTAAAACCAAAGGAATGGATTAGTCTTCCCATTTAATTACTTTAGCAGATGGAAGACTTATGGGATTTTGAGATGAGAGATGCATCAAACTCCAATAAACATTTCAACTTTTTTAATTCTGACTCTCTGGTGAATAAATGGTTGCAAGATTCACACTCTCGAGCCTTCTAAAAATAGCTGTCAATAAAAAACAAAATCTCACTTCAGTATTCTAAAGCACTTATTCAAATACAAGTTCCAGAATGCTGGAGGAAGTAACTACTGCTCACAGTGAACACATTCACTCCTCTTCGCACATGCTCAAGTTATTTTCAGTTTTGAGTTTTTGTATGGAAATACAGTATATTTTAAAGTACACGTGTCTGATAAGGACAGGGTCTTTAGTACTATCGTCCAATTAGGATGTTTGATTTCAAAATGTGTGTGAGCACATTAGTTGGAGTATAATTTGTCTAAAATGATCGATCTATGGAATTGACTGTTTTTGAACGTGAAAATCAAGTGTGCTGCCCACTCTGTGATGTGAATGGGACAGTGAAGACTACACAGCTCTTTTATGGTTCTGCTCCTGTATCTCTCCACAAAGAAGTTTTAAAGGTGTTGTTGTGTTTCTATGAACTACTAGACTTACATTACATTCTTGAGGACAGGCTTGCGAAATCCTTTGAGTCAATGGGCGAGATGCATTGAGTCTTTCTTTCTAACTGGTTAGTATTTCCATTTCCTCTTTGTATATGGTATGTTGAATGTGTGTGGACTCTTGGTGCAACTGTGTTATGATCATAGTAGAAGTGTGCAGTGATCATTTGGAGCGTAGTTGTTGTCGAGCTGCAGGATGGAGGAGCCAGCGTTTTTGGCACTTGACTCATACTAGAAAATAAGTCTGCTGGTGATCCAGATCAACAGCAGCAATAGACTCCTTAAAAAGCCCTCATATCTTTCACATGTCTTAGATTATTCATCAGCCCCACTGCACTGCCACTAGTCTTCTGGAACATACTCTTTCAGCACACTTTGATGGTCATACATGGAGACTCAGCCATCTGACTGTAAGTGCTTTTTCATTTTGATCACCCCGTTTTTACTGTATCTTTAAACTTTGTGATTAAGATCTTCTGCACCGTATGTTGCTTTTAGAGGAACTCTTAGAATAAATCACCTCGATACTGCCTTCACTGTCGTCCAACTGGTCTTATAACTTTTAAGACATCTTAATAACAAGTCCAAATGGTTCCACTTTATGTGAGGTCAAGGAAAAATATTCATGATGACGCTATTATAATGCTCTTGTGCCAGCCACTGTAAAGAACAACCTCTTAATGACAGTTTAATGTAATGTTAACATATGAAGCTAAATAGTATATTAAAGTTTGATAATAGGGCCTGTCTTGACATATTTATGTTGTCTAGGTTAATGTCAAGTTGTCACAATACAGAGATTGTTGTCTTCCTTAATGTCAAGTTGTCATGACCAAGACATCTCAGACAATGCTAACTTTGCATTAAAAGTGTCACTTTTACCAAAAGACACTCAAAATAACTCCTTCATGTTCATGATAGGTGTCATGTCATAAGACTGACGGTGCCATGTCAGTCTTATGAATACCCCTTCAAATAAAGTGTTATCTTTTTTTCTCCTTTGACATCCACAGAACTACATAACACAAAGTCACAGTTGGTGCACTGGTCTAATACAAGACAAGTGTATGTACAGTATATCCAAATGCAAAAATGAAGCTTGATGAGTTTCTTAATGAACATGGCAGATCAACTGAGCTCAGGCCGCACTCACCTGCAAAGTGTGCTAACAGCTCAGCTTTTCTCCCCTACCACAGATTTGTGCCATGGCATTGATTATAATCTTTCCAAACTCATAATGGAGATACAGTAAATGCGTATGGCTGAGCTGAGATTTTGAGCATTGAATTAGTGGCAAGGACTTAAGCAACAACCGGTTTACAGGATGTGTTTTCATAAGCCTGCTGCATTTCCCTGTCCAGGGTTTGTTGAGGTATATTCTGTCTGCCTGAGAACCTCTCTTTGTTTTTTAAAAGATAGTGTTTGTAGGAGTGGCTTTGCTGTTTTCTATAGTATCACTTGAGAAAATAGTATGGAAATACAAAGCATTAAAGCTATAGTGTGTAGTTTCTGTCACCCCCCATGAGGAATTCTAAGTAATGACAACAACACTGTCCCCCCTCTGCGTAGTTGCTAGTAGCCAAGGAGGACACGGAGGACTAAAAAACGTGACGGACTCTTCAGAAGAGGTCATTATCTTCACTCGAGTTTCTGCGCGGGAAAGTTGCTGGACGCCACAATCTTCTGAACATACTGTAGTCATACTGAGAGATCCAGAGAGAGTTGTGTGGAGCTGATAGTCTTAATTAGCTTTGTAGCAACTCATTTCACAATGGCTTGAATGTAACATATGTTCATTAATATCAAAGAGTTACGCACTAAAGCTTTAATGTAATGGTCTCTATAAGAGGATAGTTATTCTCTGTCTTTTTATTTCACACAATGGAATATGTTAATACACACACACACACACACACACACACACACACACACACACACACACACATACACACACATAGATAGGATGTGTGCACAATATTTTATTGCTTTCAATATGAATAAAAGCCACACCAGTTCCCTCACAGGAGGGTTTTTATGTCCCTTAGCTTATGAAATCCTGAATATATGAATTCACAGTCATGTGCTCTAGGTTTAGTCTCTCATTTCTGTGGTTACGTCATTCTAACATAATGCCACACTTGAGAGAAGTGCATTCCAGTACAAGTAGTATTAAAATGTATGGGGTGGCTCTGTTCGTCACAGGGAACCTCTCCTCACTGATTCATCAAGCCGCCCGATGGCAGAATTCCACTTCTTCCACAAGTTGCCTACCTATTAGTCAATTCTCACAAAAGAGGGGGATGTCAGAGCCTGTGTGTTGGAAGCCTGACTCTCCCAGGTGATTCAGGACATGTTTCAGGTGTGCCTCTTTAGGCAGTCGTGTTACACTTGTATCACCTACCTTTCCCCCAATTGGCAAAAGAATTTGAATTGTTCAATAATGCGGCGTCACTGGAGAGTCCTGACACCTACAATCTGGGGAAATCTCTGCAAAACATGGTTGGTAATGATGAATTTAAATGCAAATGGCAACTTGATGGGGGAAAACAAATTACACCCATCACTTGGCTAAATTGCTCCAAATTGAAGACGGGTCTCCAAACCTGAGCATATTGCCCCACTGCTTTATAAAAAAAATAGAATAGAAAACAAGGTAATAGCTAATTTTACCTCCTCTTGTCGCCATGGCATGGGGAAATAAATGGAAGGCACTGGTTTTGATGTATGATTACAGATCATACATTATCTTTTGTCTGAGTGAATTGCAACAGGACAAGCATTTACAGGCTCTTGTCGACATATTTTCCTCTCCTGTGGGAGACGGGGCCTCAGCAGAGTAATCGGCAATGTTTCGGTCTCTGTACACATTCAGCAATTGTTGCACTGTGGGATTGAACAAGTAGTTTAGCTTTTTCCTGATGGATTGACTGTGTGACAAGTTGCTGACCTCCCATTCCAGCTGCCAGCCATTTATTTCCTGTGCACCTTCAACACAGACTGAATGTGCGCTTCATTGAGAAAAGCAAACATGGGAGGGGAATATTGTCTCTTTTCCCCATTACACGACAAAGGATAAAAGAACACTCTCCTCCTTCCCCCCCCCCCCACACACACACACACACACACACACACACACACACACACACTCACTCCAGGTTATCCTCAGTGCAGGGAATGCAGGGAGACTTGGAGATCAGTGACGGAGTCAGGTGCAGAATACAGATCAGCAGCGGGGAGAGCTGATGCCCAGACTGTTTAGCATACCTAATTGACCTCTAGCTCTAAAATCCCTGCGCTGTGACTAACCACACCCCCTGCCCCCGCCATCCCACGACCCATGGCCGCCATAATATTGTTTTCTGACTCAGTGCTTACAGCCACTATTAGTGATGAGTGAGCTTAATCATGGTTCAATCAGTATGTTTGTCTGCTGCACGCCTTGCAACAAAATGAAACCCTTGTGAGCCTCTGGTTTGTTCTGTTCTTTCCCACTCAACCCCCCAAGCCTTGACTAGAGAGGCAGTGATACTCAGTTCACCTTACATTTTTCAAAGCTATGATTCTTCAACAATATCGAAAGTAAGAACTAACACATCGGTATAGCAAAGTTCCAGCTATTATTAAAGGAGCAATATGTAATACTGACAGTGTTTAAAATTGGTACTGCAGTCTAAATTCAACATCCTGGAGGGAGCAGTCTCCCCCCGGGCCCCTTCTCGCAGAGTCCAAGCTCACGCAGGTTGCCAGGATGAGAGTGAGAATGCTGAGCCCAACGTCACAAAACGTCAATGTTAGCTAGATGCTGGCTATGTTGACGCTAGCCAAAGCTTAGTTTAGCTTATCCCGAAAACAAAAGCCCACTGCTCCGAAAATACAAGTGATAAAGATGATAACTTTGTCCAAATGTATGTGTAGATTAAATTGTGGCATTGTACCTATACGTACAAAACGTGCTTGTGTGTTTAATATTTCAGCCTGTATGTGGCTTAAAGCCAAACTCAGCGGCTGGAGTGAGAGAAGTTAGTTTTATGCCTAATGAAGAGATTAAAGACTGAGCAGTGTTTTAACAGAGATATCAGCGACAGTATTGCACTGTCTCAAATAGCCCAGCCACCGTGCTGGGATGTCCCAGGAGGCCTCTAAAAATATGCAGTAATTAAGCGCTCACCTCATTCTAATGGGATTATCGCCGTAAAAATATCCTTAGACGTATTTTAAACCTTAGGAAGCAAAAGGAGGAGGAGAGGAGCTGTACCAGATATTTCACACACAAATGTCTTTCACCAGTACGGTCATGGGAAATGATTATATGATGAGGCGAAGAGGATGAAATTCTTCAAATCTTTCACCACTCATGAGGACTCGCAAACTTGCATTAACCTCCTGAAATATTAAGCTATTGGTATCTTTTTGATCAGAACATATGTCTGAATTATAATGTTCCTTCTAAGCTATGTTTCTTACAACAGCAACTGAGGCATTTTTGCCCACAGTGTCCTTAATAGTGCCCTGAAGATTTGATCAAAGTCATGTAATTAAGAAAGAAAATCTTTTCTGGAGGATTTGATATAACCTGTGTCTTTTTTATTTTTTTGGCCATCATTATTGATAATAACTCACTTAGCTGAGTTCATGGCTGAGATTTGGGAACCCGTTGACTTTGCTAACATTTGGGGTTGGGTACCAAGACCCGGTGCTAATATGGCACAGGTGCCTAAATGACCGTTATCTACCGGACTAACTAGCAACGCAGATTTCGGTGCCTCATTTCAGTGCCACTGAAATGCCTGCGCTGCTCTCTGATGCTCCGAAACAGACGTTATATGCAACAGAAACATCACTGCATGTGACGCTAGTTAACACTACACTTGACAGCAGCTAACGTTAGCCTGCCGTTAGATAGCATCAGGATTAAACATGGTTAAAATAAGTTATTGTTATAAGTTATTGTCATTACATTATTAATAAATCATTAAGTTTTGACCATATGGCCTTAGAAATAAACAAGGCGTTTTCTAATGTTTTTTTAAAAAGTATTGGTTCAGGCACTGTTTAGGCACTGGCACCATTTTAAAAGTATAGCTTTAGCACTGGTATCAGAGAAAACCCAAACAATACCCAACTCTACTAACATTACAACTGGTGGACCAAGAAACCTGAGCAGTCAGACAATCAGGCAGGTTGTAAACTAACAACAAGTTAGACAAACGTATTATTGAGATGAAATTATGACCCAAACTGTCTGTTTCAAACTTCCATCACACACCAACCTCTTGATCAAACTTGACCCAGTGTTACCATAGTTTTCGGTACAATGAGGGACTATTAGTGATTAGTGAGTTTGATTTAGAGCTCAAACTGAAAGTCGTTTAGATAATCTGGATACAACTGTTGGCTTGTTTACAACCTGTCAAGTTCTAAGCAATTTACTTTTGTGAGTAAGTAAAGTTTAGTAAGTAAGGAAAGTGTATTTATGTAGCACTTTTCACAGATAAAATTACAAAGCGCTTCACAATAAAGTGAAATACAATAATTAAAAGACATAAGAATACAAAGGAAAACATAGGTACATGAAATCAGACAGCCATTAAAACCCTTGTCTAACTTACAGCATGTTTTGAATAGCACAGTCTTCTGCTTTGTAAAAGAGTATTTGACCAACGTAAAAAGAGGACCAGTGCATTCCACAGCCTTGGTGCCACTGCCTGACATGATCGATCCCCTCTGGTTTTAAAATGAGTGCGGGAGAACGCTAACAACATCTGACCTGATGACCTCAGACTCGGGGAAGAAGTGTGGCACTGTATCAGGTCAGATATATAAGAAGGAGCTTGTCCGTGCAAGGCTCTAAAAGTAAGCACCAGAATTTTAAAATGAATTGGTGACCAGTGAAGTGATGCTAAAACAGGTGTGATGTGCGCTCTTTTGCTTGTGTGAGTTAAAAGCCACGCAGCAGAGTAGAATTGTATCATTGTACCGATTATGGTCAAAGCAAAAAAAAATGTATACCCAAGCTGTAATAAATAGGAATTCAAAAACTCGCTCAAAAAAGACATTTCTTTTCAAAATTAAGATGAAGAACTCTCAGAGTCATATTTGATAGCAGTTGATACTGTACCTGCTTCGAACATGGCTTTGTATCATCGTACCTCAGCTCTGACACTACCAAGGATCAGACTAAACACTTGGCTGAGATTAGTGAACCAGCATGGTTCCATTGCTACTTAATAATAGTAGAGAGAAACAAAAAGACTTGGGCTAGCAATCCCAGACTCTTTTCCAAAGCTCTGAATTAGTTTTTGTGTGGGCATATCCAGTATTTTTTCATGGACTGTCAACCCGTTTTATGTTCTTTTGTGCCACTCCTCACTGCAATTCAGAGAGAGAGAAAAACACAGCTATGGGTGGGATTAGATGCTGTGCATGGTGTACACATTACATATACACAGTAATTTGCATTAAGCTGTTGAGCCACAAGGTTCCCCTGGCCACTTGGGATTCATAGTCTACCGTTGGTTTAATGTCTGGCAAAACAAAGCAGGACTTCATTTAAACAACTTGAATCCAAGCCACGCTTCCTTTCCTCCTAACACAAAAAGTCATGAATCTGCCCATGCAGCGTGCAGTCATAAAAACGAGCGGCCAGTGAGATGGACAGTGAAGTCACCAGGGCTGTAAATCTTTCCCAGTGGGCATGCACACCTCAGAAGATGTTACACTGTACACAGCTACAGCAGTGCACTGCATGACACCAACAGCTGAATCATCAGTCCAAGTGCTCCATAACCATTACATTATGGACTCATTTTAATCTCTTAAGTAAATTTAGCACAAAAAGTAAGGAAATTTGTGTTTGGTAGATTATTTCTCTGTGGTAACAATGCTTTTTGGCAATAAATCTTATACCGTTGGAAAGCCTGTTTAGTTCCCTTACAAATGGTGCCCCATTTGTAAGGAACATGCATTTGTGGGATGAGCAGCAGCACTGAGTATGTAGGTTGCGCCCATGAAAAATTTGCCAAATCTTCTCTGCCATTGCCAAACAGGTTATTTTGCTGTTGCCATTGACACTTGTTTTGAGCTTCTGGTACCCCCAGGTGCTGCCAATCAACCTGTGTGCATGGGCCCTACTACTGTAGCACAGCTACATTCAGTAAGTGTCTGCTCCAAGAATCGAAATGCCGCGTTTGACTGATCTGGGTAGGGCCCTTGTGATAGGGCAACTTCAAGCTGGTGTTCCGCAAAACCATTTTGCAGCATTATTTGGAGTGAGCCCCAGTACCATCTCCAAACTGAAGGCCAAGTTCCATATGTGGATGGACGTCAAAGACAGGCCACGAAGACCATTTCCTCACCCTGTCAGCAATTAGGTGCAGTCAAGATTTGCAGGACGATATGGCCGAAGGCTCTCTGCCCAGATAATTTGGAACAGACTGCACGCAGCCAATCTCCGGTCTCATAGGGCTGCCAGGAGTCCTGCCGTGACTGCCCTGCACCGTCAGGCCCGTTGGCACTGGTGTCGGCAACACATGCACTGGGACCTGAACGTGGAGGAAAGTTATGTTCAATGATGAGTCCAGATTCTGCCTACGGCAGTTGGATCGTAGGGTAAAAGTGTGGAGAAGACGCGGAGAACGCTATGCTGATTGCTGCACCGATAGAGTAACACCTTTTGGTGGAGGCAGTATGATGGTGTAGGGCGGCATCTCTCTCACTGGAAAAACGAGGCTTGTCATCATTGGAGACAATCTCAATGCAGCAAGATATAGAGATGAGATTCTGCAACCAGTGGCAATCCCATGCTCCTCTTTGTGAAATGAATAAATTGTTTAATTGCCAATATGTCTTGTTTCTTCAAACTTCAATCATCCAATCCACCAAACACCAAACGAGTCAGTGGCAGAATAAGCTGGCAAATTGTTCATGGGCGCAACCCACATACTCAGCACTGCTGCTCATCCCACAAATGCATGTTCCTTACAAATGGGGCACCATTTGAAAGGGAACTAAACCGGCTTTCCAACGGTATAAGACTTATTGCAAGTTTATTATTGTAATAATGGAGCTGTGTTTTGATGACATCATCCATGTCTTGATTCAGCTGCTAGTCTCGGCTCCACTCTCCAAGATCACAGCAGGATTACGTGATTATTATGGAAAAAGATATTCCAATGGACGGTTACATCCCCAAAAAATGAAATAATATCCCAAGTGCTATATACGGTGTAACTGGAAATAAAAATAGAAAGCAAATCCAGGCTTAAATGATATTATTGCAGAACATGTGCATTTGTAATGCTGGTTACTACAGTATAATGCATTTGGGTGTTTAAGGTGTTGATAGAAATGTTTTTTTGACAATATTTAATATTGAGAACACCCACCCATGAACATCTGTCTGTTAGGTTGACTGGCAGCTCCTCAAAGCAGAGTGAGGCAGGTTTCACTGCTGAGGCCGGTGAG
>NC_041343.1:5113334-5143334 GCF_004354835.1 Perca flavescens
ACAACGACAAAACATACACATCACTTTGGTGATCGTCTCTAGCGCTCGCCATCCACTCAAAACGTAACGTTAGCTTACTAATCTTTGGCCAGCTCGCCAGCCCAAACACGTGTGTGCGGCGTGCCTGTTGTTTTATTTCTGGTCTAGCTAGATCCGGTTTGGTGTTGGAGTTTTTCTAACGTTAGGCTACTAGTTGTTGCAACAGAATGCGAAAAAAAAACTACAAAGTTTGCTAGGCCAAAAAGAACGTTAATCTCGCGATAAGCAAATTGACGCCGTTAAAATGGGTTTCCGTTAACGCCATTAATGACGTGTTTAACTGACAGCACTAAAATATATCTACAGTATATATGCAGGACAGATAAACTGCCTCAGTGGGATAGGAGTTAAACTGTTGGCCAACTGGAGAGACTTCCAGCCAGTGAACATGCACAAGGTTGAAGTGCCGTGCGTTGCTTACTAATTGCTTCCTCCCTGTTTTGCTTCTCTTTGTTGCTGCTTGTTGCTTTCCAAGGCTTTTTCTTCACAGTGATAATCAAAGGCGTGCAGGGTCCATAATATATCAGACTTTTGACTATTTACTCAGGACAGGCTACAATGAACTCATGTATCCTCAGAAGCACTTTGGTGAGTCATATCTGATTTACTCAGACTGCCTCAACCTCTTCACTGGGGTACCATTTGAGGAAAATAATTGCCATTTTTTTCTGAGCCTTTGAGATAATTTTATATGCAAGATATGATTTTACCAAACAATATCACAAACCATGTTTCTACATTAATATAATCCAATAAAATAATGTTGAGGATGTCCCAGGATTCCTTTTGTTTTAGTCAGTCAGAAAAAAAAACTAAAAATATTTAAGCTCACGTTAGTTTCACAGACTGACAGAACGGAGTGCTCCACAACCCTGAATCCTAGAGATCTCCTTTCAGTTTCACTTTATAGGTGATAAGATAAAAGCCATGGTGTCATGGGCTTTATGTGGGAGACTGTTCACCAGCTGTCTGTCATACCTTACACTCGACAACTGTAGAGCCACCTGTCTCGGACTGACGTGAGGCCATTACTCCCATTGTTTATGTAAAGAAAATGGACAGAAATGGAAAAAACACAGCCAACTACTTGTTTTTTCTAAAATCGAAAATGTGGCATCTCTGCATCTACAAAATCGTCTTTGAACAACATGTACAGACACCGGCAAGCAAAGAGCGAGGATAATAACCAGGCAACAGCCAAGGTTTCTCTATCTCCGAGAAGTTGCTCTAATCAACTCCAGTACATTTACCAGTGACAATTATCATTATAGCCAATGAAATCAGTGGTTGACGTCTCCAACTTAAGAAACTTAATTATGCAAGTTATAATTGAAATTGCACTCTTTCAAATTGTGATTTCCTATTTAAAAATGGTTACTTGTTAACAGTGTTGGACAAGTTACTTTCAAAATGTAATACATTATAGACCACTAGTTACTGTCATCTGAGAGTAATTAGTTATATTACAATAGTACTCTCTTTGAATTGTAATGCTTTACACTACTTTTGCTTTACTTTTGAGTTGCGTACAAGTTAGTTTCACCAAAACAACCGCAGAAGTATGACTTGGTAGGTAGCTTGTAAATTTCACCATGGGGTCAACAAAATCTCATCTTTATCCAATTTAATACATCATCATTTATTTATTCATAATATTTTGTATTATTCTGAATCTGCAAAGTAACTAAAGTTATAAAATAAATAGTGAAGTAAAACGTACAATACTTGACTCTGAATTGTAGGGGAGTAGAAGTATAAAGTAGGAGAAACAGAATTACTCAAATAAAAGGACCTTACAATTGTATTGAAGTACGTTATAGTTACTTTCCACCGCTGATAAAATGTAATGCTAATATTTACGTGTAGCAAGCCTAGGGCTGGGCGATATGGACCAAAAGTCATATCCCGATATATTTTGGCTGAATATCGATATACGATATATATCCCGATATTTTTTTCCGCAAAGTGAGAGCAAATGTTCAGTCAAAGCCAAAATCAAATATATCATGTCACAAGTAGTTTCATAGAGACAGTTGCAAAATCAAATAAATAATAAACCGGTTTCTTCACCTGGTTCATGATTAAATGCTCAGCTGTTCAAATAACAATAAAATGTAAACCTAAATACTGTATAACAGGAGTACCTTTTTTGAAATCAAAGCTCCATATTTGTGATTCGTTCCAAAGGTCAATTAAGCTTTTGATATTAATATAATCTACTTTGTTCAAAATGTAATGCCTCATGCCTGTAAGCCTAGGTTTATAGTCCCATTCTTCCACTTGATACTGCTTCCACTTAAGTAAACTAAAAGATGAACTATCGACTACAAAACAAAGAAACTAATTAATGTGTTAATACAAAGAATATTTATTATGATCGGTTCACAGATCTGAGTCCAAACGGAAACTTCACCCTTCTGAACTAAGAGTTTCTGCTTCAAGGTGAAGTTTAAAACAGACTGAAATGTCCAGGCTCATTCCTCCACTATTTATTTCTGTATGTATTTATGCGTTACATGTCATTTTAACGGGCACTGAGCTCCAGATCCTGCAGCCGCAGACGGTCTCTGCTGCCCCGCTGTAGCTTCTCTCCGTCCGCCTGCCGCCGGCAAACTTAGTGGAACTTTCCGCCGATATCGACATACAGGTCGTCCTGGACTACGTGTAAGATCCTACCGATCACCACTCTGTCTTTGGCTGGTCCGATTTGGATCAGCGGGGACCGGCGCAGCAGCGAGGCAAAGCTGTGTTTTTCCCGGGGGAAGAGACACTGCGGCCGGCCACGGAGCTCTCCGCCTCCCGCTGCCGCCGGAGCTCAGGTTGCTGGTCGAAGGCGGCATACATAATCATAAAACACATTGTCACCTGTTAAATGTTATTCATTGCTGTTTGTTCTTTTCATTTCCTCTATCAAACATAATTAAGCAGTACAAAAGTCCGGCATCTTTAGCGTTGATCTGAATGCTTCGCACCCCTGTTCCAAGATGGCGGCGGTTTTGACGTATGTTTAGAACCTCAAGGCGACATCTGTGTATATATCTATGGGAGCAAGGATCACATTTGAACTATATCGATATATGCAATATGGTCTAATTCCATATCTCATTTAAAAATATATCGATATATTTTTAATATCGATATATCGCCCAGCCCTAAGCAAGCCTAAACTTTCCCAAGTTTAAGCTTCTCGGACACACTGCTGTACACGCTGACGTACACTTACCTGTTGGGACACAGATGTTGTCCGTACCGTTACCTTTTGGGACACAGATGTTGTCTCTACCGTTACCTATTGGGACACAGATGTTGTCCATAACGTTACCTATTGGGACACAGATGTCCATAACGTTACCTATTGGGACACAGATGTCCATAACGTTACCTATTGGGACACAGATGTTGTCCATAACGTTACCTGTTGGGACACAGATGTCGTCCGTACCGTTACCTGTTGGGACACAGATGTCGTCCATAACGTTACGTGTTGGGACACAGATGTCGTCCGTACCGTTACCTGTTGGGACACAGATGTTGTCCGTAACGTTACCTGTTGGGACACAGATGTTGTCCGTACCGTTACCTGTTGGGACACAGATGTTGTCTCTACCGTTACCTTTTGGGACACAGATGTTGTCTCTACCGTTACCTTTTGGGACACAGATGTTGTCCATAACGTTACCTATTGGGACACAGATGTCCATAACGTTACCTATTGGGACACAGATGTCCATAACGTTACCTATTGGGACACAGATGTTGTCCATAACGTTACCTGTTGGGACACAGATGTCGTCCGTACCGTTACCTGTTGGGACACAGATGTCGTCCATAACGTTACGTGTTGGGACACAGATGTCGTCCATAATGTTACGTGTTGGGACACAGATGTCGTCCGTACCGTTACCTGTTGGGACACAGATGTTGTCCGTACCGTTACCTGTTGGGACACAGATGTTGTCCGTACCATTACCTGTTGGGACACAGATGTTGTCCATAACGTTACCTGTTGGGACACAGATGTTGTCCATACCGTTACCTGTTGGGACACAGATGTCGTCCGTACCATTACCTGTTGGGACACAGATGTCGTCCATAACGTTACCTGTTGGGACACAGATGTCGTCCGTACCGTTACCTGTTGGGACACAGATGTCGTCCATAACGTTACGTGTTGGGACACAGATGTCGTCCGTACCGTTACCTGTTGGGACACAGATGTCGTCCGTACCGTTACCTGTTGGGACACAGATGTTGTCCGTAACGTTACGTGTTGGGACACAGATGTCGTCCGTACCGTTACGTGTTGGGACACAGATGTCGTCCGTACCGTTACCTGTTGGGACACAGATGTCGTCCGTACCGTTACCTGTTGGGACACAGATGTCGTCCATAACGTTACGTGTTGGGACACAGATGTCGTCCATAACGTTACGTGTTGGGACACAGATGTCGTCCGTACCGTTACCTGTTGGGACACAGATGTCGTCCGTACCGTTACCTGTTGGGACACAGATGTCTTCCATAACGTTACGTGTTGGGACACAGATGTCGTCCGTACCGTTACGTGTTGGGACACAGATGTCGTCCGTACCGTTACCTGTTGGGACACAGATGTTGTCCGTAACGTTACCTGTTGGGACACAGATGTTGTCCGTACCGTTACCTGTTGGGACACAGATGTTGTCCGTACCGTTACCTTTTGGGACACAGATGTTGTCTCTACCGTTACCTTTTGGGACACAGATGTTGTCTCTACCGTTACCTTTTGGGACACAGATGTTGTCCATAACGTTACCTATTGGGACACAGATGTCCATAACGTTACCTATTGGGACACAGATGTCCATAACGTTACCTATTGGGACACAGATGTTGTCCATAACGTTACCTGTTGGGACACAGATGTCGTCCGTACCGTTACCTGTTGGGACACAGATGTCGTCCATAACGTTACGTGTTGGGACACAGATGTCGTCCATAATGTTACGTGTTGGGACACAGATGTCGTCCGTACCGTTACCTGTTGGGACACAGATGTTGTCCGTACCGTTACCTGTTGGGACACAGATGTTGTCCGTACCATTACCTGTTGGGACACAGATGTTGTCCATAACGTTACCTGTTGGGACACAGATGTTGTCCATACCGTTACCTGTTGGGACACAGATGTCGTCCGTACCGTTACCTGTTGGGACACAGATGTTGTCCATAACGTTACCTGTTGGGACGCAGATTTTTTCCGTTCTGGCTCTGACGACGGGAACAGTGACCGAACAGCATCTCGCATCTCAACCATTGAATTTCAGAAACCGGAAATAACGTTACTCTTTTACTCACAGATACTCACACTGTTTAGATCATATCTTCTGTACTGGTTTTCCATCATACTTTCATACTCTGGCTGGTATGATCAGAAAACGGGTCCTACTTTCATTCAATGTAGTATTAAAGGTCTTTAATTAGTTTTTTTTTTTTTTTTTTTTTACTTACTTAAGAGAATGTTGGGAGTCTTTTAAAGTAAATCTTGTATCTGGATAAAAGCTCAAATGTTCTCTGAGGATCAGCACAGGTGAACATCTGTGTGAGGTCATGAATTTACTGACCATTTATGTCGAAGCAAGTCAAGCTGTCAAAACTAACAATGATTAAAGGAATTTATCTTACTTTGTTGCTCATATTTCCAAAACCCAAATAAGAAATGGGGTAAACTCTTCTGTGACATGTGAGGCATGTGAAAATCAAGAGAGAGAGAGAGAGAGAGAGAGAGAGATTCCTTGTGTGTAAATTGACTACAAAAACAATCCCAACCAAACCACTATTTAATTCTTGCAGAACATGAGGCCCCACACTCTCCTCATCCTTTAGTCACCGTTCATTGGCTGTCTCTTTCATCAGACCAGTGCCATAATATTCTCTGGAGGGTATTATTGGCAGTTCTAAAAGTGGCAAGTATCCATATGTGTCCAGTCCAGTACATAAAACATGCCATGCTCTTAAGAGTTGCTCTTCTAAACATTGATCACAGCCTCCCAAACTGGCAGCACTTGTTGCCTGGGTTTGGCTGGTTTTATTAATACCATGCCTCCTTAATAAATTTGTGCTTTTTTATCAGGTTGCTATATGACAACAATGGCTTTAAGCCGATCCTTGAGCAGAAAGCAGAGCAGTAGCCCAACGTTAATGTTAATCAAAACGTAATTTTCATGTATCAAACTGTGAAATATATTTGTGTAATATGTCAATAACTGGGTGAATAGAATCTTAAATGTTACTAAAAATCCATCTTTTCTCCGACTCGTAGTATTGTGTGACAAAAAGAACGCAACAACCCACGTTACTCGTTTTCCGACATGGATGTGACGTCACACTCGAGCTACTAGTTGCGATTACAAGACAAAAAGAACGCACCATTACAACCGTGTCCCCTGGGGAGACCAGGTGGGGGGAGTACTGCAGGAGTATGGGGTCCCGGGGCCATTGCTATGAGCCATCCGGTCCTTATATAACTGGAGTAAGAGCTGTGTTCTTAGTCTCAGCACAAAGTGAAACACATTTTCTGTGGGTGTTGGGCTCCCCCAGGGTTGTCCCTTGTCACCGATTCAGTTTGTGATCTTCACGGATAGGATCTCAAGGTGCAGGTGAAGAACCGTGTCCGTTTTGACAGTCGGCACCTTAAAGTCTCGAGGCCGTGATTCTGAGTTGACTGAGTGACTCCGGATTCACTTCCCCCAAGTGAAAGAGTCCAAGTATCTTGGGGTCTTGTCCATGAGTGAGAGTAAAATGGAGCGTGAGATTGACAGACGAATTGGTGCGGCGGAAGGAGACATCTGATCAGGATGCCTCCTGGGAGCCTTCCTACACATGCTGTATTGGTGCTTTTCCATTACATGGTACCTACTCGCCTCTACTCTACTTGCCTTTTTTGGTTTTCCATTATGAAAAAAAGTCCCTGGTACCTGCTAACAGGTACTTTTTGTGTCAAGTCGCCGTGTGTGTGTGTAGCTGGTGAGCGAGGGAGAAGTGAGAGAGTGCCGGCGATTAGCTCCGCAGTGAGTAGTGACTCTAGAGTCATATAGTGAGAGAAACAAAGTGTCTCCCCTGTTCTTTCTGACCACGGTGGGAAATCTGGAGCAGGAGAAGTTAACTATCTTGTTGATTTCCTGTTTACGGAGAAGGAGAACCAGGAAATGAGTCGGGGGAAATGCAACCCTACCAAGCCACGCCCACGGCAGTCACTATGACGACCAGCTACGCTGAGGCGGTACTAAAATCTGCAATGGAAAAGGGACGCACAGTGCAACGAGGCGAGTAGAGTCGAGGCGAGTCGAGCAGGTACCATGTAATGGAAAAACACCTTATGTTAAACAAGCTTCCAAAGGACAAGAACTATTCCTTGGTCCCTCTAAATTATTAAGTATCAAAAAATGCCTCCTCAATCAATACCTAAGGAGTAAATCTCATCAGCGTCAGTGAGCCAATAAACACGCAGCATGCTTCTACCAAGATCTAATAACGTTTGTGATTGGCTGTCTTGGCTGTTACACGTCGTAATGACACGCAGGAAAAACTCTACGTTAAGCATAGAGACGGACTCACGTAGCAGATTTACTCCTTAGGTATTGAAATTGGGCATCGAATGACGAGGCATTTTTAGATACTAAGTAGACAATTTGGTCGGTGCCTAAAATGTATTGAATTAGGTACCCAGCCCTAAGTGAGAGGTTAAAGCAAGGTTTTCTGGCTTCACTGTTATTAAGAGTGTCTGGAGCAGGTGCTTGAAGGAACAGTTCCTTTCTCCTAATACCTCTTTCATACCAATAACCAGGGTCGGACCAGGGTTATCTGACCCGTGTCCTTCTTTTGTCAATTCAAACCGAGCCAGTCAACATGGGTTGATCCCTGGTCATGACAGTATCATACAGATAAGATCTGGGGAGCAATGCATACCAATTACCTCAGGTGTTGGAAATGGGCGGGGGGTTTGGACGTCCTATTCACTGAACAGCTAACCTCGTTGCATACTCCAGTCCAGCTGTACTACTGTTTTGTAGCCAACTTAAATTCCTCATTGTAAAGTATTAGAACATCACAATTACAAACTCAGTTAACTTTGACATTAAAAAATACTGAATTGGTTTGGCTTGTAATATGATTACTTAATTTCAAACATGACATTTCCACTTCACAACCACAGACTCGATGGGTTCGGAGGGTTTAATTCTGCAGTAGCTATGAATGTTACAAAATGTACAAAAGTGTGTTAGTGTTGTCACATGTGTAGACATTCAGCTGCTTTCTTACCCTGTTTTTTTTAAGCACAGAGTAGAATGCAAATGATTTGTACTGCTGGCTTGTGGTTGTAACATTTAGACAGCACCATCAAAATTAGATTGTATAGTAGTTTCAGCCTTTGCTAGACGCTGTCATCATGCAGCCGCTACAGACGGTTCCATCCTCCCCAAAACAGAGATCTTCTACTCTTTCAATTTCCACTAATTAATTAAATAAATAATAAATTAATTCTACTAAGTTGTCTAAGTTTATAAGACTCATGTAGATGTAGCGTCATTGCTGCATTCAGGATGGTGGTTAAATGTCGTCCTTGAGATATTTGTGTGTGTGTGTGTGTGTGTCTTGAGTGTAGAGTGTATGTACACTGTGTGTGCGTCAATTTGTGAAATGCTGCTTGGCAAATCTGTTCAATTTCTGTCCCTGTCCTGCACTTCTCTCAGCCTCTCTGGAAACACTGGCAGTCTTTGAAGTTGATGAAGCCGCCTCATCAACTTCAAGTTGTTCTATGAAGGCTATGCTAATTCAAATATACCTTCATCAAATCTTCCGATGTCCTGTCCAGTTTCATTCCCTTTCTTACACACACTACACTTTTTTCCTCACAGAATCTCTGTCATTTTTTTTGTTCATTTGAATAGGGACAGATGCTACGACAGACATTTGTGCAACAAATCTCCACTGTACTAGACCGGGTAAACCCAGCCCCATCTGCTGGTGATTTGATTTCTCCCTGCAGCTCAGGCTGGAAACTTGTACGTTTTATCGTACAGAGTCATTAGAACTTTGCCTGTTGATCACGCCTCTTGTGCACTAGAAAATACAGAGCAGACTCCCCAGACTAATGTTCAGTCTTAAAACATGGAGCTTGGTCTGGTGATAGCCTGACTACCAATGTACAGCATCCCAGCATTTATAGCTATTGCTAATTTCCAATGCCCGTCCCAAGAAGGGCTTTGGTTCACCTAGACTACAACTTCTATGTTGAACTCAAAAGGTGGAAAGCAGGCGTGGAATGTAACCAAGTACTGTACTTAAGTACATAATTGAGGTACTTGTACTTTACCTGAGTCTTTTCTTTTTATGCCACTTTCTACTTCTACTCCGCTACATTTCAGAGAGAAATATTGTACTTTTTACTCCACTACATTGGTAGTGGTGCGCGATCACGGAGGGCTTGTATCATGTGGCCGCGCCAACAGTTTTGTTGTCATTACTTAGAATTCCTCATGGGGGCGACAGAAACGACGCACTATAGCTTTAAGGAAAGGATCTGAATACTTCTTCCCTTATGAATGGCAGGCTCCCTTCATATCTTTTGTCACAGTAGGGCTGCAATTAGCATTTATTTTCATTAGTAATTGATTTGGACATTTAGTCTAAAAGATGTCTAAAAACAGTGAACAATACCAAACACTGCTTCCCGAAGCCCAAGGTGATGTCTAGATGTCTTCAGATTTCCTATTTCGTCTGACCAGCAGTCTGAACTCGTAAGATATTCTATTCACAATGATAAATCAGAAAAGTAGCCAATCCCCATGTTAAAGATGCTGGAAAAAAAGACATTTTTATCATCGCAGCTCCATTTCACAGGCTAAAATTACACACCCACCTTGCTTTGACGTCACGCTAAGTAGAGCTTGACGATGAATCGATCAGTCAATTGAAAGGAAATTAATCAGCAACTATTTTGATAATCAATTAATAGTTTGACATTATATATGAAGTAAGTGATATCTCTGAGTTTTGGACAGTTGGTTGGTGAAAAACAAGCAATGTCAAGTCGTCACTTTGGGGGTCCCAGGAAATTGTGATGGTCACTTCTCCCCATGTTTTTTATTTAACATTTTATAGACTAAACAATTAATTGATTCAGCAGCGAAATAATCACCAGATCCGTGTGTGTGTGTGTGTGTGTGTGTGTGTGTGTGTGTGTGTGTGTGTGTGTGTGTGTGTGTGTGTGTGTGTGTGTGTGTGTGTGTGTGTGTGTGTGTGTGTGTGTGTGTGTGTTGGCTGTAGGGGCCTGAGGCCTGGACGTCACCTGGAGGAGGACGACGACATTGTGCCTGAACTGGCTAACATCCATCCCAGAGAGAGACCTGACTGGGAGGAGACCATCAGTGCCATGGTGAGACACACACACACACACACACACACACACACACACACACACACACACACACACACACACACACAAAAATGCCTAGTGTATTTTTAATTTCTTATTTACTTTTTTCTGATTATATTTTGGGCATTTTACTTTATTTTTAACAGCTAAAGACATGAAAGGCAAGAGAGAGGGGGAACGACATGCAGCAAATTTTCCAGCCACTTGCATATTTTACCAGCATTTGGCTAGTAGATGGTGCTAATTCTGGACACACACACACACACACACACACTCGCAAACACACAGCCATTGTGATGTTCTCCCTTTTGCATAAACACATTTGCACGTGTGAGACGCCGACGGTCTCTGTTTTGTTACATACAGTGCATTCATCAATGTCCTGCTCTCATCCCGGGTCAGCTAAAGCTCATTGCGTGTCATTCCTGACGCGTCAGATGCAGTGATAACACCACGCCGCTCTTATCCGCCCGTTGGCTGCCTGTCACATTCTTATCAGCGTCGGTTTTCAGCCCAGTGGATTGATTAGCTGTCTTTCTCTCCTAGAAACTGTGTCTCCCCTGTTCCCTGAAACGCGATCACCCCATTCATGATTAATACAGGTGGCTGTTTGTGTCCTAAAGCTACCCCACTCCAAACTCTTTGCATGGATAGTCATCTGTGTACTCGTGTGTCATCTGTTTGCTTCAGCCGATCTCTCCACGCTGGATTCCATTCACCAGACAGCATCATTCATTATTTCCTTCCCTCTCATCTTTGGTTCGGGTCTTGCTTCTTGCATCAACAGCACAGTGAAAATGAGGCCGTCTCCATGGTAACATGCGAGCCACCCGTGGTCGGCGCGTGGTTGGAGCCCTATCGCAAGTGTGTACTTCGATTGGGCAACAGAGAGAAAGAGAAACAACAATCACGCCAGGCTAATGAATATTGATCACCGAGGCGGAGCTTTTAATACTGCATGTCTGCTTTTCTTTGTTCAATATTTGATACGAGAGGGACTCTGTACTGGAGTGGCATGCATTATGTATGTCTCCGGTGGTTCGAGGAGGTGATGAGAAGTGCTAAGCAACTTAGTGTAAGCTGTCACACCAACGCCCTGTTGCACTGTGTAGGATAGATGGTATTCTGTGTCAACTGCAGAGCGAGGCACAAAGGAACAAAACACACCCAAATCCCTGCAACGTATTGATAAAACAAACAGTATAATCTATTTCAATAGTTATAGATCTGCCATGAGATAGAGCATTTCGATCACAGACTCAGAAAAGGCTTGAACAAGTTTAAAGCTTTCACAGTCATTTGTTACATCTGAGTCACCCAGTCAAGACATTCATTTGGAATGTGCATGTGGCTGTTTTTGGGGACTCACTCACTCACTCACTCACTCACTCACTCTCTTACTGGCAGCAAGCTTTAAAGAAGCTCAAGTTGAATGTTTCATATAAGTGTGAAGCCCTATATATATATATATACACAAAAAAGTGTGATATACAGTAACTGAAAACATGTCTTATATTTTAGATTCTTCAAAGTAACCACCCTTTGCTCTGATTACTGCTTTGCACACTCTTGGCATTCTCTTGATGAGCTTCAAGAGGTAGTCACCTGAAATGGTTTTCCAACAGTCTTGAAGGAGTTCCCAGAGATGCTTAGCACTTGTTGGCCCTTCTGCCTTCACTCTGCGGTCCAGCTCACCCCAAACCATCTCGATTGGGTTCAGGTCCGGTGACTGTGGAGGCCAGGTCATCTGGAGCAGCACTCCATCACTCTCCTTCTTGGTCAAATAGCCCTTACACAGCCTGGAGGTGTGTTTGGGGTCATTGTCCTGTTGAAAAATAAATGATGATCCAACTAAACGCAAACCGGATGGGATGGCATGTTGCTGCAGGATGCTGTGGTAGCCATGCTGGTTCAGTATGCCTTCAATTTTGAATAAATCCCCAACAGTGTTACTAGAAAAGCACCCCCACACCATCACACCTCCTCCTCCATGCTTCACGGTGGGAACCAGGCATGTAGAAACCATCCGTTCACCTTTTCTGCGTCGCACAAACACATGGTGGTTGGAACCAAAGATCTCAAATTTGGACTCATCAGACCAAAGCACAGATTTCCACTGGTCTAATGTCCATTCCTTGTGTTTCTTGGCTCAAACAAATCTCTTCTGCTTGTTGCCTCTCCTTAGCAGTGGTTTCCTAGCAGCTATTTGACCATGAAGGCCTGATTCGCGCAGTCTCCTCTTAACACTTGTTCTAGAGATGTGTCTGCTGCTAGAACTCTGTGTGGCATTCATCTGGTCTCTAATCTGAGCTGCTGTTAACTTGCGATTTCTGAGGCTGGTGACTCAGATGAACTTATCCTCAGCAGCAGAGGTGACTCTTGGTCTTCCTTTCCTGGGGCGGTCCTCATGTGAGCCAGTTTCGTTGTAGCGCTTGATGGTTTTTGCGACTGCACTTGGGGACACATTCAAAGTTTTCGCAATTTTCTGTACTGACTGACCTTCATTTGTTAAAGTAATGATGGCCACTCGTTTCTCTTTACTTAGCTGATTGGTTCTTGCCATAATATAATATAATTATAATAATAATAATAATAATTCTAACAGTTGTCCAATAGGGCTGTCGGCTGTGTAGCAACCTGACTTCTGCACAACACAACTGATGGTCCCAACCCCATTAATAAGGGAACAAATTCCACTAATTAACCCTGACAAGGCACACCTGTGAAGTGCAAACCATTTCAGGTGACTACCTCATGAAGCTCATTGAGAGAACACCAAGGGTTTGCAGAGTTATCAAAAAAAGCAAAGGGTGGCTACTTTGAGGAATCTAATCTAATCTTTTCAGTTATTTCACACTTTTTTGTTAAGTACATAATTCCATATGTGTTCATTCATAGTTTTGATGCCTTCATTGAGAATCTATATATATATATATATATATATATATACACACACACACACACACACACACACACACACACACACACACACACACACACACACACACACACAGTACAGGCCAAATGTTTGGACACACCTTCTCATTCAATGCGTTTTCTTTATTTTCATTTTATTTATTTATATATATATATATAAAATGAAAATAAAGAATTTGTGACCAACTGCCACTTTGCTCATTTGAAAGCCGTGATGTCTCTCTCTTTCTTATGGGTGGACCAAATTCTCTGGGTGGGCAAAGCAGAGAAAGGGGAGGTAACCTTGCTCCTTATGACCTCATAAGGAGAAGATTCCAGATCGGTCCATCTGAGCTTTCATTTTCTCAAAGGCAGAGCAGGATACCCAGGGCTCGGTTTACACCTATCACCATTTCTAGCTACTGGGGGACCATAGGCAGGCTGGGGAAACTCATATTATACCTCATAAAGTGAAATTTTCATGCCATGGGACCTTTAATAACTTTCCAATCGTTTTGTTTATCTTAATCTTTTTACCTTCCCTTAATTGTAACTTATATTGTCTCCCGAGTGTGCTCCAACAGCCCGCTGTCAGATAACTGAAATGAAAATTCCACAATGAATATATCCACTGATAAAATCGCCTTGCACCAACATAGATTACCCAGGCTCTATTAATGTTTTGTTGACCACAGCTGCTTTTGATTTTCACTCTAATTCAAGCTAAATGAAGCAAGTGAGTGGCTTTGTTAAGGAATACTTGAACACCAAAGCAGAGCGGCTGACTGTTCATGAGCCCCTGTGTTTAGGGAATGTTTGGCCAAACAATGGAACTTATGAGCAGTGTATATGATGTCTCAGCAGAAACTTTAGGCAATTTGTCCTTTTCAAGAAACTGCAGCAAAACATTTCTGCTGTGTTTAGTGGGTACCCATTCAACCTGCCAGGGCAATGTTAGAAAATGTCACTGAAAGCATAACTTGCATCATTGTTGATTCAATTTTATTTATATAATGGCAAATCACAATAGGGGTTATCTCAGGACACTTTACAGATAGAGTAGGGCTGTGTTTCATTAGTGTTTCAACATGCCCTCCTTCACTTCCCATCAGCCCTTGGTATGATGTCATAGCATACGTCGCACGTAGGCCACTTGGAGAGCAGAGGGAAAGTGGGCGGGGCAGGAGCGGGGGTGTGAAATGGAACGCACCTGCCCTTGTTCACTTTCAGCCCAAACTATACAGCTTGACCGCCAGTTGTAGGCTTAGCGCTACTGCTTCAAGTGCGTTTTATTTCCGATCTTATTTTCTATTATGATCGCATTCTATCCTTGTTTTTTATGTTCATTCTATGTCTGCTTACGTCATGCAATTTCCTTATTGTAAAGTATTACTTGTATGAAAGGCGCTATACAAATATTTTTTATAAAACATATGACTGCTTTTTACACATAAATACCTGCAGGTTCATTTCAATGAGGCTTGGTAATCCGCTTCATGAGATTCAGATTTAGAAAGTTTGTGATCTGTATCATGATTAATCATATTGGGCTATATCTAGCAAAAACAGAATTTCTTTCATGCATTTACAGATAATGTTGGAAATAAAGAAATCGCACATACAACTATCGAGTAATACAAAGTAAAAAGTATATGTTAACTGTCATTAGTTATACTAGCCTTTATGTTTCAGTAAAATATCAAGCTAACAATGAGGAAACTAAAAAGTTCAAATAAAAGTATATATTCATCTTTTCCTTATTTGGTGGTCAGCAACAGGAGTTTTAGCGGTTGTACATGACTGCCACCTAACCATGGATGTATTTTCTTGCACCAAATCCATAGCTGCAGTGCATTGTGGGTGATAGCCACCTCTGGAGTGACCATCGTTGTTGACTCGCTCCCGTAGCCCTCCGAGGGTCGATGTCACCAAGTTCACTTGAGTTTTTCAGCCAAATGGAACGACCGTTAGGATGGCGGCGCGGATTCCCCCAAGGGCAGGGGCTTAGGGGAAGTGAACGAGGGCATGTTGAAACACTAGTAATGACACGCAGCCATGGTTTAGACCACACTCTATAATTTACAGAGACCCAACAAACAGTACTTCAGATTTGATTGGCCAAAAGTCCTCAACCGAGGACCCGGCCTGGTGTGGTGGGGGATGTGTTGCTTCAGCCATCGGTGTGAATATAAAATACACTCCAGGAATACCAGGGGATCCTTTAGCCCACATCCTCAACAGCTACTTTGCAGAGGCTTGGAGTAGTAACTAGGGCTGCACAATATATATCGTTTTTTTTTTTTTTTTTTTTTTTTTATCGCCATTGCAATATCAACTGCCGTAATATACAACGCTGTGACATACTGAAAGCAGCAGAACTGAGTACACTTTAATATCTTATTATTTGTGATATTCAACAACATTATCGCACATTGCATATTTTCCTCATGTCGTGCAGCCCTCCTTTTCACCCCCCCCCCCCCATCAATCTTCCCATTACCACTGCTTCTGGAGAGGTTGACCTGTGCAGTGTAGGCCTCATGAAGCGACCCGTTACAGGGCTCAACTGAAGCAAAACCGAAAACTGTCCCGACCATACAACACAGTGGCCCGAGATGTGTTTGTATGCACCAGCTGTATCGCTGACGTTGGTGTGTGTGTGTGTGTGCGCGTTTGTGCATTTTAGGCATAGACTGTTAATAATATACATTCTATGATTTTAGGCGAGGAGTGCAGAGATCCCTGAGCTGAGGACGGAGCCCCTCATGCGCTCATGCAGCAGCAGCACGGCCAGCATGAAGGTCAAGAATGTTAAGAAGTGAGTAGAAACACACATGCACACACACCTGCTTCTGCCTATCTCCTCCACCTCTCCCACATCTCTCCTTCTCTCTGTTCACCTCTATTTAGCACTCCTAACTTGCTGTTTATCGCCTCTGTTTCCTGCTAGAGTTCCTTCCGTTCCCCGAGTCTATTTCTATGTCTTCCTCCTCCTTTCTTTCCCTCTGTTTGCGCTCTCCTCCTTCCATACTAGTCATACACACTCCCGAGGTGATATCATAAGCGGAGGATGAAGTGCCAACCAAACTGTGTATGTATGTATGTGTGTGTGTTCTGTTTTCAGACTTTGCTTCACCAAGGGCCACTTCCCGAAACTGGCAGAGTGCGCTCACTTCCACTACGAAAACGTGGACTTTGGCACAATTCAGGTAAAGGCCCTTAAGTTTCTCTCCTTAATTACCACATTAATAGAAAGTGTAATCACATACAGTATCTCTCAAATGATGAGGAATGCAACCTTGGGGCTGGACTGATTGCCCTCAGAGCAGTGTGTTTGCTTCACCAGCTTGGTTTTACCATTTCGCTGGAACTGGCTGTATAAAATGATAGCACCACGGATGTGGAATCATGGTGTGTAGACGAAACGTTGAACTTCACTGTTTTTTTCTTCTTCTTCAAAGACTTACGTTCTCTCTTGCAATTCCCCTGCAGTGTTGTGTAAGAAACGGAAAGACGACGATGTTCATAAAGACAGAAGTATGACTCACATGTCTCTTTTAAATTGACATCAAGCAGAGTTCATCCTTTTTGCCGTCACATCAGCGAGGATGGTTGATGATTGGGTTTGATATTTTCTTCAATGCCCCTACAGCGCCTCATACCTCATTCATTCCAGCTTCACACAGCTCAGCCGACTGACTGTTCTCTGTGGAAAACTGGTGAAGTTAATTTTGGTCTATCTGCTACGTGTCTTTCAATTCACGTTCATATTGTTAAAATTGCATTCTGACATCAAAATGCCTCCCTGGCCCTTTACTGTCGGTGAACGTCTGGCTGTGGAGTCACAAGCTCGGTACCTTCTACTGAACTTTCACACTTTGATCTGTCTCATCTCTTAATCTTTGTTCCTTACCATCAGAATACTCCTATCAGCTGCTAGAAACTTGGATAAAAGCAATTTGAATGTCTTGAAAAGTTGATGGGTTGTGTTTCTAGTTTCTACTGTAGATTCTTGATTACAGACTCTGTCGAGGCTGTTATATTATAGTCTGTGTGTGCTCTGATTAAAGAGGTAAGTATAGTATTTAATGGTGGGATATTTTCAATCCAAGAGTTAAATGTGTGAGGTTTAGAACAACTGATGGGACACGCCACCGGTTTTACACAACCAGTTCAGTTTGTGGAAACGGCTGAGTCATGTTTTCTGTGGCTCTGGGAGGAGCTCCTGAAAGTTTGAAAAAAAAGCCCTGATGTCATCAGGGTTATCTCAGCTCGGGAGTAAGACTTAACTTCAACAGAAAGTAGAGTTGTTCCGATACTAGTAAGAGGATACTGCCTAAAATGCTGGTATCGGTATCGCCAAGTATGCAAGTCCATTCACCGATCTGATACAAAGTCATTTAGCCCTGAAAAAAATCTAGTTTAAAGAAGTTTGATGTTCTTTTCCCATTCTGACTGTCTGTCAAACTAGATAATAAAAGAAAGTTCTGTGGCCTTCATTCTCAGTATGTATTGATTCATGTTTTCAGGCCAAACAACAATTGCAGCAATCATATCACGTCCATACAGTGTTAGTAGTCTACATTACAACCAGTAGTTGTGGGATGTGAAAGAAGTGGGCATTTAGATGGCTCCGATGAAATACACTACTGAGTTGTATTATAGGAAATGTAAGAGTAGTTGTTGTTGGTGCTTGAGCCATACTAGGGAGTAAAAGTCAGGATACCTTTGACCATTATTTATTGTCCCTTTGGATTCCCATAGCTGTCTACTTTGTATAAGTGCAATACTGAGTTGCTGGAATACTCCTTAAAATGGGACTGAAATCAGATTTTGAATCAGCAGTTCTTTAGCTTCCACTCCTTGCCTCTAAGTTTAGCATCATTTTGGCATTTCATCATAAATATTGCACCTTTCTCACTCAGACAACTGTGTCATTATGTTAAGAAACCAGTAGGGGTCAGCAGTCGGCTGAAGTTTTTACACGCTGGCGTCGGGAGGACAGAGCGAGAGTTTGCTAAACAAGCTGACTACCATCTACTTCACCTGCAGGGTATTTGTTGGTGTAACTCCGGTTCCACCACAGAAACCATCTATTCATTGTCTGCATGCGTAAAGGAAAGCCTTCAGCTCAAAGGAGTGGTCTGTAGTCAGTAGATTGGTTCTCCTTTTGTTATCCCAGCTGTGTGTGCTGGCAGCAGGACCGTCTTACCCTCTGCGCGTTTCATTTTGCTTTCAAGTAGCCCTGTCGTTTTGTTCTGCTGCTCTCTGGTTTTAGTATTCAGCAGTGTGAGCGCAGCCCCGCGAGAAAACCTGTCTCCCTTGTGATTAATTATTCTGTATTTGTTCCCCATGTCAATCACTACATGTTATGTTTAATCTTGCCTCAGACAAACACGTTTGCTTGTTTAATGAATTGGTCACAAATGTATTCTGTTTGTTTGGCCCAAATGATTCTGACATGATATAAATATATAATCATTTAGAAGAATGAAAACATTGCTGCTTAGTTAAGCAGTCATAGAGCGTTTCCCCAAATCAACTTTTATTGTTCATCATGGTGGTTGTTTGACTGATGTGTGTGTGCAATGCCACATGCACATATTCACTGAATTCTCTCATGTGTGGTACTGTCAACTGGTCGAACTGTAGCAGTTCTCGTTAAAGTTGTGCCACCTAGGTTCACCTGGGGGAGTTTAGGAATGTGTTTGTGATAAAACTCCACCAGTAGTTTGCATTCTGCATGAAGCCTCACAGACTGTGTGCAGTATACTGGGCTCTGGCAGGCTTAGGACTACTGCTGGAAGACATATTCTTTCATTTCCATAATAAAAAAAACCTTGCCAAAGGAGAATTTGAGTCAGGCAAGGTTTTGTTGTGGAAACATTAGGATCTCGTAGTCACAGAAGACCAAAGAGGAGGGCGCCTGCATTCAGAGCAGCACTTGCGTGGCAGTTTTTGTCTTATGATACTGGTATTTCAGTGTTTTTTTGGCCAAGGGGGATTTTTTTTGTTAAGTTGTTTAGTCATTGACATGAATGGGATTCATTTCACAATTTTTAGATTTTGGTATTCTCCAAGTGTGGCACATTTTCTGAATTGCTGGTTAAAAGATGTATTAGATTTTAATATTGTCTTAGCGTTAGTTCTGATACTTTATGTAGACCCCACAAAGCCAACTAGCAGACTGTCACACTGCACCTGTATTGTGCAATGTCTAACACTGTCACATTTCAATTGTTTGTTGACTTTAGTCGTGTTCTTGCTATCTTCACTTCCGTTTTTCTTATCGTGCACTGATTTGCTAAAGCTGAATAGCCACTCAGCAGGGATTCTCTCACCGACCGCGATTAAACACGTTGAATCAGTTGAAAAAAACAGATGAATGACTATTGCGTCGGATGCTCACTGTCGGCCCAACCTCAGCCGAGGATCTCCCAGGCGTGTCAGAAACTTTATAGTACCTAGTGATTCCAAAATATAAAGCTGGAATATAACTTATGTACTTAACTTGCTTTGACATTAGAGACGCTCTCAGCCTAACCCTTATGCAACTGTGCATTTCCATATCAAGTTTATAATCAGTAAAGAGGATTTGGGGCCTCTTGCATGAAAATGATATACTGTAATGACACTAGCAGATGGGCCTGTAGTTTCTATTCTCCACCTCCACCACTATGGACCACTAGCACCCTAACAGAATAAAACAATGGAACTTTTTCACAGCAGACATTTTGACTTGTCATAGTAGGAAAAGCACAGCTGAAAGTGATAACCTTAACGATGGCTCAGTTCCATAAGCTATTTCAGTGAGTCAGCATGCACAATACCAGGGCCTCTCCTAAGTGGAATGCAGCCATCAGTAATGGTTTAATACCAGGGCCTCTCCTAAGTGGAATGCAGCCATCATTAATGGTTTAATACCAGGACCTCTCCTAAGTGGAATGCAGCCATCATTGATGGTTTAATACCAGGACCTCTACTAAGTGGAATGCAGCCATCATTGATGGTTTTGAATACACATGTGCTTTTCCTACTATGACATGTCAACATGATTGCTGTGAAAAAGGTCTATGCCTTGAGAAAGTTGTTCTATCAGACACAATAGCTTAATCAGACTGCCAGCGCAGTGTAAGAATTATTTAGCTCATCTTTGTGCCGGTTTGAGACGAGCTACTAGTAATCTTAAAACTCAGAAATCTTCAGAAATGTTTCTTTCGTAGATTGAGGTGACAGTAGAGTTGTCTGAACAAACAATTCCTCATTGCCGTCATCACTCTTTGTTAAGAAACTATATTTTGTGACACATTTTGGAGAAAAATAATTAAGGTCCACAACTGTGACATCAGTTATAACTAGGGAGAATTACTGCTTTGTGCCATATCACATAATGAAAGGGACACAGACGGTCATCAACAAGGCTTAGGTACACCGTGGCACTGAGTGGCTGTACATGCACCAGGAAACCGCTCTGCAACACTGTGACAAGGCAGGATGCATCCACACATTCATGCCGTTTAAACTGAATTCTGACTCTAGATTGAGAGTTTTTTTCTCTTCAATTGTTTTTATTATGGTGAGCACTAGGGATAGACTGATTCTCGGGCCGTTTTTTGGCAGTCTGCAGATGATCTGTATCTGTGTTTTATTTTATTGATAACTGATAAATGGTCTACTTTGGCTGGGCTCCAACTCTGTGTCTGTCCCTCTGCTTCGGTTTGACTCCCCACTGAGTCTGACTTAATGTCCTGCCCCCCCACAACACTATCGGACTCTCTCTTACTGGATGTTATGTTGAAATTTTCTAATTTATTAAATAATCGCTTAAAGCTTTTAAACACAAGTTTTGTATTGGAGTTTGTAACATTCCAAAATCTTAATTTTGACTTAAAGATTTTCATTTTCACTTTATATGCATATCTGTTCCAAATATAGGTTATCGGTTTCATTAACTACTAATAATCTGCATCAGCCTTGAAAAATCTGCATCGGTCGATCCCTAATGAGCACATGCACGGTGTAAACCTAAACCCTGAGAGTCCTATTTACACACACCTCTCTGCACATCACTGTTGTTATTGAGCTGTTATTTTTGGGGTTTCTTTGCTCATAGAACTGCTGTGAATCTGCCTGTTTTATTAATGTCTATTTTTATTGTTTACTGGATCATTTTCTGCATTATATAAAATGTGCCAGAGGGAAGGCATTCACCATTTGATGGAACTGCTGGTAAAGTAGACATTTAAATGTGCAACTTAAGTAACTTTGAATGGAAGTGAACTCGTTGAACATGTCCACATGCTGTTTATGTTGAGTTGCAGCCGCGCAGTTTGGTGTTGAAAGGAGATGGCTGTTTGCCTTAACAAGCATGTGTATCTAATAAAGTAGCTACTTTCTTAAAACCCCCACTTATGCTTCCTTTTAACATGAGCATTTTTCAGTCCAGATACTGTATCTACTGTTATTCTCCTGACAATCTGAGATTTCACTGCCCAGGGCCTCTGCTCCACTAGATGTCTCTGTTGAATGGCCTCCAGCTTCCCTCTGTTCCCCTCGGCCCTGTCCCAGCCCTACAGGCCGGTGACTGCATGATACAGTCTGCAGCCACATACCAGCAAAACAACTTTATTGACTTCAACACTACTATCCCACTGCGCCAGTCGGTCCTGCTCTCTCCCGTATGGTTTATCTACAACCTAGCATTTGGTCCACACTCACGTTTTACTATTAATGGATAGTTCAAAACCACACACAGGCTGGGGCTGTCCAAAAACTATGGCACAGTTTTCAACCACTGTTTGGTGTCTAATGATTAACAGCGTCTGAAGTTATTCAAAGATTGTTGAAAATGTGTTTAGCTTAAAGTTCCTTCGCTGTGATGTTTGAGCTTCGCTGTGCAGACTGATGAATGTGTTTGTTTTCACATTCATCTGCTGAGGGAGGAACGTTTCTTTGGTGGAACTTTGACAATTTTCCCACCAGCTTTTTATCATGTCCGTGTGGGTAGTATGTGTAAATTATGGTAAACGTCCCTCCGTCGTCCATCTCCGTGCTCATCTCCTAGTTCAAATCATCATCAAAGTTTTTGGCTGGCTCGAGGGGTTGTTGCTCGAACTACAGTCTGTACTTCCACATATGGACACAAAGATTATAGAAGCAGGTGGAGAAAGAGAGAGAGCATGATACAATATGAGACATACAGTATGTCTGGGGGGCTCTTTAAAGACAGAATATGTTGGCCACATCATCTTCACCTCTTTGATTAATCAAAGAGCCATTTATGAATACATATCGTTGCAGATTGCAGCTCTTAAGTAGAGTTGCGTTAATCACATACAATTGTATGTGTATTGAATACCTTTGGGTTTTGGACTGTTGGCCAGACAAAACAAGCAACTAAAAGGCATCACCTTGAATATATTTAGCAGATTATTGTTCGATGCAGCCTTACTTTACATGTATAAGTTACTGAAAGGTTTCAAGCGCAACCAGCATAGCAGAGCTAGAGTATTACCACGCTGATTTGTTTTCAGGGCTTCTACTGTGGTGCTAAGGTCACAGCCAGACAGCCAGCCCTCCGACACAAAAGCTCTCTCTCCTCACACGCAGCCTGAGGCCAGCCATCTAATGGCTGTGCACACAGGAACTATGATGCACCAAAGAAGTTGATGTGAATACAATCTTGAGTCAAGATTGCTACTACCAGACAAACTGCTTCATGCAAATTGTGCAGATTCTCAGATATAGATTAATGATAAACATGGAGTGTGATAAGTGGCCTGCGACATCACACATCATTTCGTTTTTGGCTATAAGACAACACAGTGTTCAGTTAACAGCCTCTTGTATATTACAAGTTATTCTGAAGTGTAGGTTAATAACAATAGATAATAGCTGTGTGTGTGTGTGTGTGTGTGTGTGTGTGTGTGTGTGTGTGTGTGTGTGTGTGTGTGTGTGTGTGTGTGTGTGTGTGTGTGTGTGTGTGTGAGACAAAGATGGAGGATAGGCGGTGTATCCAGCCTCCGACAATAATGACTGCAATCAATCTGAGTTTAACAGCTGTGAAGGAGTGCCCTCTCTCTCATCTAAACAGTGCATGCACTTACAAAGGCCGTGATGTTAGTGTGCAGGAGAAGGAGAGCAGGGGGCTGTATGTATGCATGCTCTCATGCATGTGATGAAGATTGACGCCCCTCTCAGCCTTTCTTTAGTCCAGCTCACTGTGTGTTGCTGTACGGCCGATGCGTCTCAGCTGCTTCTACCTTCAGACTCTGACGTGACCGAAAACGGTGAAGTCTGGAGGGGGAGGGGGATCTGCTCATCATTTTGTCTGTGTACCCTTCTAGCCATCCATCCCTCCATCATTTGCCTGCCTGCGTCCGCCCTGCTAGCTGAGCATCGGGACACAATATGCTCCCACTGCTCACTCGCCCCCGTTCTCTCACAAAGGACCAGGAGAGATGCATAGAGATGGAGTCTCTCCCCCAGTGGGACCCAATCCATCAACCGCAGCACTTTACTGAAGTCCGCACCGGGCAGCACACAACCCAGACAGGCTGCCCTTTAAAGGCCCAGGGTTGACGAACCACGGGATATTCACGACAATATTCAAGATCAACATTGGATTAGTTGTAGCTGTAGAATTGTTCAGGCACATGCGTTTGTCTGGATGAAGCAAACCCCGAGCCATGGCCTGCAGACCCCCTCTATCACATGTCCATTCAGAGGAGCTCTTTCCACTCCTTATGAGCAGAGGATGATGTAACGCTTGGACTCATTCTGCCCTTGTTAGAGGAAACAAAAGACCAGCCAGAGAGCATGCGCACACACACACACACACACACACACACACACACACACACACACACACACACACACACACACACACACACACACACAGCCTCTCTCTTTCATTGTTTCTCTCATGGTCATTATTGGAGGACAACAAGAAGGGTTGAATGCACATTATAAAGTGTTATAAAATCCACTTTCGTAAGAATGAGATATGATTCAGGATGTAAAACTAGCTCCGTTAGTCATGACACTCTTAGTATATTTTATCAATACTTTAAATTAAATTGTATTCTTGTATTTTTAAGTTATTTTAATTGTCACACATTATTAGTTCACGATTATGCTGCTGCAGTTTGATATAAAGATTGACAGTAATGTCCTAATGTTATCAAGTAAGTGGTATGTTATGTAAAACTGTATGCTTAAAAACGTCAACAAATTTTGACAGTTTTATTGGCTCGTCACAAAGCAATTACTCGCCCCTGTTATAGGTTGCATATGTTTCAACCAAAAAGTCAATTTCATTGGAATAGTTTTGCAGGCCTGTTGGGGTCAAAATATTTTTTTGCAAAGACAAAAGCCCCTGAAAACAATCAAGTTCAGGGAAAAAAAAATACTTTATTAAAAAAAAAAGTATTATTACCTCCGCCAAGGAGGTTATGTTTTCAGTTTGGTTTGTCGGTGTGTTTGTCTGTCGGCAGGATTACGGAAAAACTACTGGTCTGATTTTCATTAAAGGTGCCCTGCCATACAAAACCGTTTTTACTTGCATTTTTTGAAATCTGTTAGGTCCATATGTGTTTGTGTTATGTTATGTGGTGAATGTGAAAATGAACTGCTACCTCCTCTGTCAGCTCTAGCCACTGAAAAGAAATAAGTGGAGAAATCAGGCCAATTACAAAAGCTGGTCAGTCTGACATCATGTTGCCTGAGCTCATTACTATTCATGAGCTCGCCCAGTTGGGCTGGGTAAAGGATTCTGACAGCCAGGCTCTCATTGGCTAGCTGTCAGCCAATCAGATTCAAACAGCTTAGCTTGCTGAATATTAATGAGAACTGGCAGAAATCAAGCAGAATCTTCCTGCAGGCTTTCTATACCACGCTAGAATGGCTTGAAACAAGGTAACCAAGGCATTTTTTCCACAAATTTTTTTTTACAGAGTCCATGGTAGAACTTCAGCCATTACCACAAAGTCATGGAATACGTGTGGCAGGATGTAGCATGTGCGAAGGAAGAACCCATTACATTTTGGAGCGGATCCGAATCACAGAATGGATACAAACTTTATTTTTTATTTTTTTTATTAATTTTCAATTTTGTTAACATTTCAAGATAGGACATTTGTGCTGCATTCATGTCAGACTAATTGGAGAAATTACTTCCAGAGTGGGAAAGTTCACGCTGTATTAACATTGTGAGATGGGGCATGCCTTGGCGGCGGGCTGTGCTCTCCGAGTGTCCTCTTTGAGTGTCCTTCTAATTTATTTTAGACTTTAACGGTCAAGAACTCGGCTAATCTGCTTCATCAGGACTGTTTGTGAGGAATTTGATCAGATTTGATTGACAGAAGCATTCAGCCAGTCAGCAAGAAACAAACTCGGTCCCATACACAGGACTCTCTCTTGTTATGGCATTTGCAGCTCGACTACACTGATTTATTTCCCCTTCCACCTTCACACTTGACAACCCGTCCTCTCCTCTGCTACCTGCCCCGAGGGGCCTCCAGCGGGGAAATGCCTGGGATGTGGGAACATTTAACTGTTGAGCTGGCTGCTGGAGTAACCGCTTCACTCAAGGACCTTGGAACGCCTTACCCCTTTCTGGCCTCCTGAAAATGAAGTTGGGATAGAAAAGACAAAATTGCAGTATCCTCTTGATATTGAAATGTTTTTGGTGTTTACCGCGTTCCTGTCATTCTGTAAAACTGGAATGTCGAGTCCAATTAGCTTCATACATCATGAAATAGTTCCCAAACTTTTCCATGTCAAGGACCCCTAAACTGACACAAATCCAACCACAGTCCCTGATTTGATAAGATGTTGTCACAGGGTCCCCCATCTGATGGGATTTTAGCTTTTAGAGGTTTTATGACAGGTGTGTATGAAACCCGTGACCAAAACAGTGCAACATGCATTCTGTCATTTTGTTAATTAAGGATGGAATTATAGTGAGAAGGAATTGTTCCCCTTTTTGCTATGGAACCCCTGAAACCCTCTCAAGGACCCCAGGGGGTCTACGGACCCTACTTTGGGAACCACTGATCTAACACATTAGTATGTGATGTAATGGGCCAACAGTGAAGTGAGATAACAGCAGTGTCCAGAGTGGCTTGAATTAGTAGGATGCACGTATTGACAATATACTCTACACTAAGGTGGGGATGTTTAGCCCCACTCGGTGCCCTTTCACCTTAGGCTTATTGTTTGTCATGTAGGTCACTGCACTTGAACTCTATGTGTGTGTGTGTGTGCGTGTGTGCGTGTGTGTGCGTGTGTGTGTGCGTGCGCGTTCATAATGGGATTTGTTTTGTCAACCCGATCCAAGTCATGATTTCATCCCGTTACAGCAATCTCTCTCTGTGTTTAAATCCCATTGCTCTCCTGGATCCCTTACTAGATTCATTCTTATAGCTTTAGTAATGATTTCAGGTGTAGCTCCTTCACACGTCCTCCTTTAGCTCTGAAGTACTAACAGAAAAACCACAGCGTGAAAATAGTGTCATGAGAGAGCAGCCATTATTTTCAATCACAGCATCTTTCTCCTATTTTCTGCAAACTTAATGAGATGATGACAAGAAGATTAATGAGAGGCTTGAACCTATGTGTAGCGCCTCTTCATAATTATCCTTCACGAAGTCCAAAGTCCTCGCATTCTTTTGTCTGTCTAACGGTTTGAGGTCTGTCTGACCGCCATAGGTTGAATTCAAAAGACAAGTTTGCATCACAACTCATTGAATGTTTTTGACACTTGTTTTGTGTCCCAATCATTGTAGCGGTCTTCTTTTGAGACCTTGATTTTGTTTTTGTGTATTTCTGGTTTTGTTGTGGTAGACAAACGTGCAGACATCTCCTTCACCAACCCTGAAGTTGTTGCACACTATCAGCAAGCTGTTTACTGCTTAGCAGTTAGCATTTGGTTTGAAAAGTTGTTGCAGCTCTGGGTCTGTAGAGCTGAGTTGGCCTGACCAGATCTCTTACTCCATCACAGTGTGGGGGTGTCTAACTGTGTGTCAATCACTGCTTATGCCCACGCATTCATTCTCCCTTGTGGGGGGAGGGGCTTAGGAGACCATTTGAGCTTTAGCAGGAAGGGGGGGACTGAGAAGTTGTTAAGTCCTGGATCTTCACAATCCTACCTACAGCACCTTTTAATGTTGCCCTCAGAATGAATTGTGACCCTCGAAGTTCTCACCATCCATCATCAGATCAAAGTTTGAATTTGTCCATCCCTTTGGTTTATGAACCAATGACTGCAAAACCTATGACATTCAGCTTCATTTAATAAATGGCGATGCTGTAGCAAGAGCAGAGTGCCAGTTTTTCTAAGTTTGTAATATTTTCCAACGCACCTGCACAGAAGAATTGTTGGATGTGTGAATTGTTTCTTCGAAAACTATAAACAGGTTAGCATGCTGATGTTCACATTCACTCAAAGCACTGCTCTGCCTAAGTATAGCAGGACATGATTGTAGACTTGTAGTCTTGTTTTTTTTTTTTTTGTTTTAGACCCTGGGTTGCTATAGCTGCCATGTCTACAAATACTTTAGTACAGTAAAAGTCACTCATCCATTCCTGGTGCATCTTGGTTTTTGTATAAAACAATACATTTCCTGAAAAACACCTGACCTCCCCACATGTGATTGGCGACGAATCCGTCCGACCTGTCAGTGGCACGGCAGAGCGGAGGGCTGAATGAACTGGGTCATCGTTGGATTATCACTTAATAGTCATAAAGCAGACTTGTAGTAGGGAATGATTTGATGCTCCGGCAACCAGTCCAACCACACATCCCAGGCAGCTAGCGGAGGAGCGGCTCACAGCTCATCTTGAACACGGCTTGTTCAGGAACGCTGGAACTACAATTTTAGCTCATTGGTGACTGTTAACAAATTGACACATTGCTCCACTTCCGCCGTAAATGTTTTGGAAGCGGGCGTGGTTAGAGGAACAGTTTTGAAGTTCTGATCAGAGTCTATTGGTTGCTGCAATAAAAGTAAGTAAATTAGTTTAAACCTGAAGTTTAATTGAACTATGTGGATGATTGAGCTTTTCTTCTTTTTGGTGTTAGATTAACACACACACACACACACACACCCAGAAAGCACAGGTCAGGGAGGGATTTAGTGAGCGCTGCAGGTCCCATGCAGCTCTGTATCCTTGTGGCCTCTCTTGGCTCCCACATGTCCTCCTCAGTGAGGCTGGCTGTTTGCTTGGATCTCCGTCCTCCATTCCAGCAATAGGTCTTTTTAATCCACCTCATGTGTGGATGGCACATAATGAAGTCATCACAGCTGATGCAACCTTCAATTCTCTTTTTCCATTTTATTGTTTTTGAGGTATTTGGCTGCAACCTGAGATCAGTCGTTTAGCAGAGGGGAGGTTAAGGTTGTATTTTTGGTGACTCTATTTCTACTTTGCGAGTGTGGTAGACTGCACGCTACCACGCTCTGTGGTTATTTATTGTCGGGTGAATTTTAAAATGCAGAGCTTGGTCGCCTAGAGTTGAAGTAGCTTCCCATTTTCTTTGCTGCGTTTGCAAAGCATCAGTCATTGACATTCTTAATTGAATGTGCTTTGAGGTGTAACGCCTAGATGTCCTTTGACTCGCTATTAATTGTCTACTTGCTAGAACTGCAGATTGAGCACTTTCAATAAAATGCCACTGTGCAAAGGTACGACCGAGTAAAGCCTGCACATGTGGAAGAAAAGAAAACTGCGCACTCCCCCCCCTTCTTTCTGTTACCTCCTGCCCTCTCCTCTGCTGCTTTTTGCTCTCTCCCTCCATCCCTGCTCTTTGTCCTGGGAACGTACCAACCAGAGAGGGGGAAGAGGAGGAGAGAGGGGGGAGGGGTGAGCCAGCATGTCAGACAGGGGAGAGGAGGGAAAAGGGAGAGAATAGCATGTGGCGGAGGGACAGAGAACGCAGACCGTGAGGTCGGCAGAAGAACGAGGCTGAAAGAAAATAGCTTTTTTTCCTTTTTTTGGTGTGGGTGTGGGTGGGGGGGGGTCTGGTTGTTCCCTCCCATTATATCCTGCTGCTAATACAAAACTGGGTGTTAAAGTTCTGTTGGGTGCCAGCTATCAGAGAAAAGAAGCCAAGAGAAAGAAGATCAGGATGGGAGCAAAATGGAGGAGGGGAAAAGGGTCCTGTTGAGGAATCCACCAAATATTCACCACCTCTCATCCACCACCACCACCACCACCGTTGCTGCTGCTGCTAATATTGTTGCCTCCTGCCCCCTCTGTCTTTGAATCCCACACTGGGAGAGCTTACACTGTACGTGAAAGAAAGTGGAGAGCTGACATTCACGTCCTGCTGAGGGGAACTTTGCTCCGGACCGGCGAAACAGGACTCTGCAAGAGGGGATGTACATTCTCACACACACTTGCACAGAGAAATAGAGACTGGGGACAGGTGTTGGAGAGTAAAGGAGGGGCAAACTCTGAGCGTGAAGCTACACGCCAGGCACGAAGGGAAGGAAAGTGTAGAAACTAAAAACAAGGACAGCAAACCAGACTTAAAGTGCTGTGAGTACAAAGTGTCTGTCTGTCTTTGACTGCTGTTTGGTTCGTTTCTTTAATTTTCCTGCTGCTGCTCTGCAGCTATCGGAGCA